>NC_091132.1:84187105-84482105 GCF_040183065.1 Periplaneta americana | reverse complement strand
AAGTCACTTTGTGTAAATTTTAATTATAGGTCGTACAATTTTTAGACAAAATTGTAATAGGCTAATACAAAGGCTATGTAAGCCTATAGTGTATTGCTCTCATTTTCTAGTCCAATCTCGACCACGTGCGTTGCTCATCCAGGAGTAAATTAATTTAATTTAATTTTTCTTTTTAATATTTATTATGTACATTATTGTTAATTTATATAATAGTTTGTAATGTATTTCAATGTATTCAATATGAATTTTTGTAATAAAATAAATGACATTGATATTGATAATTACGAAATGAGGAATTTAACACAAATATTAATTACTTCAAATATTTTCAAAATTTCGTTCTTTATGAGGAGTTTGAAAATAATTGATGTAGTGTACTGTAATGAGGCGGTTAGAAGTAAAGGGGTGTTAGTGACATTTCTAAAAAAATTATTTAAGTGCATCCAGGGTAAACTGAAGCACTTAAAATGTCAGTGGTAAAGATAGCTACTTTATTACTTAGATATAAATACATTATGCATTGCAGTGGCGGTTTCTCGGTTTCTCACTTTTTTCTTCTTTTGAAAGTAAATACCAAATGAAATATGTGCCTTGAAATTCGAGGAAAATTCGATCATTTTTAAGTTCACAGCTATAAGAAAACCTCGGTTGACCGACGTGCAATCATGTGCTGCTAGAAAACTGTGAGAAAGATGCGAGATTGTTTGTGTGGAGGAAAGTCAGCAGAGTTTTAAAGCAAGTAAATGAATGGATAGGGAGGATATCCTCTTCTGAATCAGCGCATGGGCGGGAAATAGTGTAACAGACAGAAACCGACTGGACATGCAACAAGCTCGCTACCGCTGCCATCTAACAATGCTGCATTCAACCAGACTATAACACATCTAGGAGGAGGCACAATAAAAACAGTTTTAACACAAAGCTATGAAAGACACCATATAAACTTTTTTTAAAATTGCAAAACAAAATATAATATTATTCATTGCACTTTATATAGGCCTAAGCTACTATTCATGGTTTGAAACTTTCGAGGATATCTGAACGTTGAAGTTAGATTTATATAAAACAAAGAGGAAGTAGTTTTACTGTACGTTAGTATCGCAGATCTTTTTGGCCCCTGAAATTCACTTCCATTCATTGTGTACTAGACAGATCAACAGCCAAGTTGTCAGTTTTGTACAAATATGTTTGAAATTGAAAGTACTCCAAACTACATTATTTTTAACATAAAAAATTAATCGGTCACCTGCAGCTTTGAACAATAATGATAGTATGACCAGAGCGGTATGACTTTACACGAACTGACATTCTTCAAAAGCATGTGATACTGAACTTGTAAAATGTACATGTGGCAACACAGACCACGTGAGTGAGTGCAGTGTTCTCGCTTTCCTAACAGATTATTTCCCATTCCCACTTCCGTAAAACGGTTCTGGTTATGTGTTAGTAGCTAGTCTTTTCCAACACGTGTGATGCTGTAGTGTGCGCGAAAAATGCTGCGAGTTTGTGAATTTCCTTGTAATTGTTAATTTGTGCAATTATCCAACAATGAATGGAAGTGAAAACATATTTTGGACAATTTAGAAAAACTCAGTTTACAAGAACAGATTATTGCTATACAAAAGAGAAGGCCAACCCTAACACTATCTGATCTTACAAGAAGTATGCATGTAGGCTAATTTGTAGCATGTTTCTCTCAAGAATGTGTCATTTTGCGCTATTAACTTCTTTCCTCCTCTTAAGAAATGTGCAGGAGCCGCCACTGATGCATAGCAACGTCAAGATAAACAAGAGCATACAAAAGTATTTGCAAAGTTAAATTAATCGTTAATGCTATACAAACTATGTTCATACAATTAACTTTTAAATAACGATTTGAATAAGTCGTAATTAAAATTTTTAGTTGAACTTGATAACCTATTGTACAACTTCAGAGACATATAATAAAAATTAACTTCTCGTATGGGGCTCGTGAAAATTCAAGTTTAATGCGAAATTATTGATATTCAATTTAGTATGTAACAAACACTGCAATACATACAGCGATGGAAGAGTGAGAATTTGACAGGATTGAAATAAAGGTTTACGATGTTCTTTTGGTCCAATATCACAAATAATTCTCACTGCTTTCTTCTGTAATTTAAAAATATTAAAAGATGAACTATGATTCCACCATAATAAAATACCATATTGAAGATGACTATGAATATATGAAAAATATACAGTTAATAGCACTTATCTATCTAATATATCTTTTAACTACATGGCACATTAACATTTAAAATTAAAACTTCACGAAATTTACAAAGGCTTAGTAACTTTTAATCACATTTTATGGAAAATAACGTAAGTGCACTTACACCGCTTTGCTTCTGACCGCCTCAATTAAAACGAACTTAACAAGATCTCGATGACACTATTATAAGTAGTTAATAACTTTCGGTAACAAGAAATCAATACAATTACTACAGTAATGCAAAACTAATTGAATTTATGTGACTTAAGGTGTTGAAACTGGAAAAGAAGATTGAGTCGCTTATAAATAAGATTCTATTAATTTCTAGTCAAGTTTCCAATAACTTTAATTTGGAAGAAAAAGAGTACATTCATACAGAAAAATTTACAGTGAAAAGTTTCATGTACTGTAACTTAGGAGAGATAAACAAGACTGAGGTTTAAAATTATTAGATACAGCAATATTAAACAGGAACACGTTCATAAATTGGGTCTGTAACTCAATAATTACCACTTGCATCCATGGAAACGTAATTATTTCTTTGTGCAGTGAATTTAAAATTGCAATAAAAGTAGAAATATTATAATTACAATGTCTTTGAAGAAAACAGCCTCTTGATTTCATAATTACTACAAAGTTTTTGTTTCAACTTACTTTGCATTTAAATATATGCATCAATTCGATAATTTTAGCTCTTATTCTTATTTCTTTTCAAAACACTAAGAGTTTAACACAAAAGCATAAAACATTTCTCTGCTTCAGTAACGACCACTTGCTTGAAGTAAAAACACTCTTCTAGCGTCCTAACAAGAGTATTACAATGCTACCGTAAAATAACTAACAGATTTACACCTTCGCTAGCAAAGGCGTAGCCTACGCGTAAGATGAGTTCTTAATGAGGGAAAAAGCAATGCCAGATTATCCTGAAGAGGTTAGTATTGGTCTTCTCCAACTGCCGATGAAAATGAAATATATCTATACAATATAAAAAGTTCACAGTTTTTCAAGTGATGTCCACCTTTATCTTCAAAAGAAAAATCAGGATGGGACTGGGCAGTCACGAGAATTCAGCAATTTGTAACAATTCCAACGAATAAGATATATTTTCTTCACATCCTGTATGTTTCGCCTTTAGATAAAAGTACTTTTGATACACCGAGAACGTCTAACATAGGGATTTAACTTCACCATAAGAAACAACCTATAAATTAATGAAGAAATAATTTAATTAATGGGCCATGCTTAGAAATTAGCAGGCTTTGACAATATGTAAAACAAGAGAACAATATAAAATTATCACATTCTAGTATATATACAGTAGTCACGAAGCTTTAGATGATTTCTTGCATTTCTTGAGATTACAGCGCTCCAAGCGTCTAGCTACTAGGAGTACTAGCGCAGTCTAGTATATACAGTCACGAAGATCAATACGTAGTAAATATGCATTCATAGATAGTTGCTAACCACTAGGATCGCTACTATCCTCTCTTTACAGGCAATGCGAAATAGTACCTGCACAGTCTTTTGTTCCTAGTACCCTCAAAACTCAAGCTTCGTGACTGTATATACTAGACTGTGGTACTAGGGACAATAGGCTGTGCCGGTACATTGTTGCTTGTAAAGGCAAGGTTTTGCAAACTGTGAAATATTCGTTACCAGTTGTGATAAATGTTAATAACTAAAATAGAGTAATTGGAATAAAAATATGGGACAAGGAGGAGACGTTTGTAAGGTTGATTCAGATAAAGAAAAGTTGAAGTGTATAGGTTCAAAATAGGCCTATTTAACACCAGAGACTCCCAATGTGTTACTTAACTAAATTTGATTGCCTTCAAGAGAGAAATGAGGTTTTAGGTTTAATAATAAAGTATATTAATTTCTTATGGATTGCAAAAATCAAATAGGCTACAGACTAGTATTTTTATGTCAGTTCTCATAAGCTCAAATGTGGATCATTAATTGCTAAAACTCTTCTCAATGTACCTGGCTTTCCACAAGAGTGTTGTGAAGAAACTAAACTGTTGCTTTTGACGATATTTGTCAGTGTTAGATTGCACTATATAATTAAATTTCACAATGAAATGCTTCAGTCTAATCGAAAGAATACTAGATATTTACAGTGCTGTCACCTAGGCTGCTGAAATTTCTAGAGAAATCTCCATTAGGCATACCTGTACTCCTTTCAGTGGATATGTTTTTGATTGTACGGTACTCATTTTATTACTATTTTTATGTATTATTTGATTAGAGACATAGAACAATAAAGTCTGTTGTAATAAAATTGATTGATTATGTTTTATTTTCAATTCTGTTGTGATTATTATTGCTTAACCTCATCCTACTTTGATAACTAGGCCTACACTACAAGTAGCAGTACATGTAAGTTATACTCATTAATTTATATATTTATTATTATTATTATTATTATTATTATTATTATTATTATTATTATTTTGTTGTTGCAATGGTAGGGGAGAGTCGGGTAGTATCGGACATCGGGTAATATCGGACAATGAGTTTCTTTCATCTACCACAAGATGATAGTATCTGATTGACATGGTTACGTTTCAGCAATGTCGCATAGAGAAACGTAACCATGTCATTCAGGTACTACCATATGGTGGTAGATGAAAAAAACGCACTGTCTGATACTACCCGATGTCCGATACTACCCGACTCTCCCCTAACTGCAAATTAATATTTTATTAATTTCGTAGTTCATTATCGCCACACTCATTCAAGGTTATAATTATTAAATTTCAGTTCGTTTTACATAAACAACAAAAAAATGCTTAAAATGTTATGTTTTATTTAACACGTCGCCGGTGTGCCGGAATTTTGTCCTGCAGGAGTTCTTTTACATGCCAGTAAGTCTGTCTCATTTAAGCACACTTAAATGCAATCGACCTGGCCCGGGATCGAAACCGCAACATCGGGCATAGAAGGCCAGCGCTATACCAACTGAGCTAACCAGGCCGACTAAACCCAAAAAACAATATCATTACTATTTCTTGAATCTTCCAGTTTATGGTGGAATTTAATATATTTCATGAAAATAATAAATAAACCTTATGTAATTTAATATGTCAATAATGAAACGGAAGTGTTGATTTTTCCAAAAGAACTCGATAACGAAAGCATAATATATTTTGTCGTCTGCTAGGGAAGGGATTTCTGATGAACTTGCTAGTAGCTAACCACTAGGAGTGCAACTATCGCCTCAACTGCCAATGTATTGAACTTCGTAACTCTATATACAGTGCGATCGAAAAGTCCCTCCGCAGCTCTATTAGTTCTAGCAACCCTAAAATACAGTCCTGAAGAAAGTTGGCACTCCCCTATTCATTCCGGTTTAACAACTTCACACCCCCAGTCCATCATACGCTTAGCAGTCAGTGTTACTACTTGAATTCTCTACCAAATACACTTGAATTCTGTGCCTATTGGATTCTCGGCTACACAAGCACTGCGGAGAGACTTATCAATCGCACTGTACTAGACTGTGATATTATGGTTACTAAATCAAAGCCTAATATTTTCTTGTTTTACATTTTGCCAAAACCTGTTAATTTATAAATACGGCTCACCGATAAAATAATTCTTCGCCGCTTTTATGGTAATGTTGAATCCCTATGTACCATACCCAGTAAACACACGATAAGTTAAATTATGGTTTATTTAACGACGCTCGCAACTGCGGAGGTTATATCAGCGTCACCGCTGTACAGGAATTTTACCCCGCAGGAATTCTTTTACATGCCAATAAATCCGCAACCTCGAGCATAAAATGCCAGCGCTATATCAACTACGCTACCGAGGCCGATTACACACGTATATAGAGTATATAGGCCTATATTACTTTACTCGTATTCTCCAACTATGAAAAAATTCCCATCAAGAATTCTTCTTTGCGGTTTGAGAGCAGCTCTAAAACTATTTGAATCCCATGATAGTGGTTCGAATCTCACTTTAAGTCTGACAGCGTCACTTTGGATTATAATATTCGGTGTTATTTTGACATCACATCACGGAGTTTAACCATATGTCCTGATCCGAATTCGAAAAATTAAATTGTGCGCTTAGCATAAATGTTGCCAGAGCATAGTGGTTCGAAACGCGAATCCAGCTGAACAAAACTAAATTTGGTCACTCACGTCAAAGTGAATTTTATTCATGAGATAGTATTATAAATATACCAAACATTCATAATCCGTAATTTAACTACAATGAATAGCAGTATATCAGCACCACATTGTCGTGAAGTTGGACCTGCAGGCAGCCGACCTTGCATGTAGAGCGATACAGTTATTCAGTGTGAAAGAAATAAAGAGGTGTGTTCGAGATTGTGAAGAACTAAATATCAAATTTCTATTGAAAGTTTTAGCTTAAGATATGTAGCATGTTTTAATATAATATCGGATTAGTTACAGAAATTCGGCTGTGCATGCTGATGACTGACAGTCATTGAAGAAAAATAATAATTTTGTGTTTATTATGAACAGGGACCGGATTTTTATGCAATTACATATTATATTCCTTTCAGCCTAACCGTATATAAATAACAAATCTTTGCGAATCTTGTAATTACCATTAATATATTAAAATCTGATACTACATATTTTTACATATTTACCCCACATTACATAAGATGGCTTGGTATTACATAAATCTACATATTTGGGGGTTTTATTCATTTCTACTTCACTAAAAGGAAAAAAAAAAAAAAAAAAAAACTTCTGCTGGGGAAGTTTACAATTTGAAATACACAGATTTAAAACAAAAATCTTTTTACTTACCCAAGAAGGGATATAATTGTTGTGCATACGTCTTAACATGCCGTTCCCATGCAATTTGCAATCTTACTCACCCTCTTCCTAATCCTTCCAGTGAAAACCCGTGTCAAGTCTGACATGAGCCGCAATAAAGTAGCCAAATTTTGAAAAGAAGCTGTAGAAAAGGAACAAATTGGAAATATGTTGCAAGATTAAAATAAATAGCTTTTCAGGTTATTGCTTTACCTCTTTAGGCCCACTTTAAATTTAGTAGACTTATACAGAAATGGGATTTTCTGAGGAATTAGAAAGTATGGTTCTCGGCTGGAATAATCCTACCCTTCCGAATGAGACAGGAATGTCACTTTTCAAACAACAGTTTGTAAATGCTTAAAGTTTGAAGTTTTAGTAGGTACTTTGTTTCTTAAAGGGAGCAGCTAAAATGCATAAGTATGTCCCACATCTCTTATTTTCTCCTAATCCAGTAAAGCGAAACAGTACTTGCAGTACTGTTGTGTCATTCATTTCACTCAGTTCTCTAGTTTTAGTACTTACAGCATAAAGTGCAAGTGAATTTATCTACTGCTTTTAAGTAACTAAAATGGCCCCTGTATATTCAACCCTAACGACAAAAATAAAATCATGAATTGCGATGAACAAAGCTTTCACTACCGATAGAAAAATAGTAATGTGTCAAGTGTGCGGTAAAAAATTGGGTGCTCTATGAAATCACAGCTGGAGAGTCTTACCTATCCTATACCTACCAGATATTGATATTAAATATTTTCATGATTTTACATATTTTGGTACATATTCAGCTTATTTTTCTTACATAAATGTGTACATATTTCACACCTTGATATTACATAAAAATCCGGTCCCTTATTATGAATATTGGAAATAGCCTTTTAAAAGAACGGATAATAGGAACGGATCCACGAAACCTTTTTATGCTTTATAACAACCCTTGAACTTCAAAAACATTTAAGGGGAGTTACTTCTTATCGCATAAAAAATAATGGTAAAAATAGCCTATCTTCAAGTAGTCATAAATATAATACCATTTATCAAAGATCTTTAATTTTTTAATGATGAGTGTATAGCTACACATTAACCCAGATATGCCTGAAGTTTTTTTTTTTTTTCAAATTTTGTATATTTTACAAATCACTTTTAATTCAATATATAATTGAAGTACATGTATGGTGTCGTAACATTCTAGTTGTAAATGGTTGAACTAGAAACAGGTGTCCTCCTAAAAGGACGGTAGGCATATGAGCATACATTTTGAGGAAGAATTGTATACTATGCTTACATGAAAGGAAACAATGTAATTGTTGTAATTAACAATTATTATTATTATTATTATTATTATTACTTACTTACTTACTTACTGACTTTTAAGGAACCCGGAGGATCATTCCCGCCCTCACATAAGCCCGCCATTGGTCCCTATCCTGAGCAAGATTAATCCAGTCTCTACCATCATATCCCACATCCCTCAAATCCATTTTAATATTATCTTCCCATCTACGTCTCGGCCTCCCCAAAGGTTTTCTTCCCTCCTGCCTCCCAACTATATGCATTTCTGGATTCGCCCATACGTGCTACATGCCCTGCCCATCTCAAACCTATCTCTCTTAAAGTCAAAGTTTTATTATATACTTGTCTGATCCGTTCATATATTATGTTATATGCCTGTGAAATTTGGTCAAATACTCATATACTGTACGTCATATTAAAAGACTGGATGCAATACAAAGATCAGGGCAATCACGGGAGCAGACTATGATATCAGTAACTGTCAACTATATGAGTCACTAAATATAATGTTATTTAGTGATTATATTCAAAATGCCAGAAACAAATTTATAAAATCTGTAAGAACACATCCAAATCCACTGCTCAATAGCTTAGTAATTTCTCGTGTTTAAATGTAAAAATGAATGATTTCTTGTAAAACTCTTCACTCTTGTTGAAAGTGTTTGAATGTAAATTGTATTTTTATACTGAATCACGTACTATATTACATTTACATCCTGTAAAAGGCACAAGTCTATTTTGCGACCTGGTACTTAAATAAATGTACATTTCTGAAAAGAAAAGAGAGTTAACAATGAACTGTTATATTCATTTGCACATAAATAGATGCACTAGATGTGTATAATGTTCTTCAAAATTTATAAAATAAGATTATAATAACAAATTCCTAATTCGATATTCACCCACTGTATCGTCCAACGAGGGGGACGCTTGGGGACGAATGATTCAAAGGCACGTACCCATCATTGGTACAAAAAAGTGTTATATTTCGACTCCCTTCAGTTTGATCACACATCCTTTTGATTCACTCGGTAAACTTAATATGCTTCAAGGAGGAAGTATCAATATTTCAAAACAATAAAAACAGTCTGAACACAAAAATAATAATATGTTAACAACATTTGTTTGAAAAATTAAGCGAATGTCAGGCAAATACGTGGCGAATCCTTGGCTCTATATTTCCAAATACCACCTCGTTATCACCAATTCCTGGCTCAGGCGATAGCACGTTTGCCTACTGATCAGGAGCTTCGTGAGTTCAATTTCTGCTTGCGATGATTACTTGTTTGGGTTTTTTCCGAGGTTTCCCCCAAACGAAAGGCGAATATCACGTTTTCTATGGCGAATCCTCGATCTCATCTCGCTAACTACCATCTCAATATCACCAATACTATCGACGCTAAATAACCCAGTTGTTGATACAGCGTCGTTAAATAATCAAGTTAAAAATCAGCAATTGCATCGATGTTAAAAATAATCTAGTGAATGATATTCTTCTTCCCTGGCCCTACAGTCCG
The DNA here is from genome assembly GCF_040183065.1 of Periplaneta americana. NCBI lineage: Eukaryota > Metazoa > Arthropoda > Insecta > Blattodea > Blattidae > Periplaneta > Periplaneta americana. The sequence continues at coordinate 84,472,257 of NC_091132.1, read as the reverse complement.
GTGTGGGCCTTGGCCTCCTCTACAATAGACCAGGTCTTCAAACATCTGTTTCCAGTCTTAAGTGGTGAGTGATATAGCGTCGTTAAATAACCAAGTTAAAAATAAAAAAAATAATTAAGATTCAAACCCAGTTATCAATTTTGATTAACAATTTAGATAATTAAACTGTATTACAATATAGTACTGTAGATCAATTCAAAATATGACGAGAAAGAAAATTATATTTCCGTAAAAGTCCTAGCAATTGTTTCTTAATTTTATATCCTCAAGAAACAGTTTTCCACTGAACAATTTGTAGAAAGTTTGGGCGGGCAATAAAACCTTTAAAGTAGTTTCGTTCTGGAAGGAAAATCAATTGCGCGTGACAGAAGTCTTAAAACTAGCAGCTGCCTATAACCATCTAGAATCTAGACGAACTGGTTTCATGTATAAAAGAAAATATATTATTCTTTTGTTTGTATAGTTGTGAAACTTTTCTTTTTACTTTCAGCAAAGAATGGTCACACAACAATTTAAACGTTTTTAAAAATTCAAGTAAAGTGTGAGAAAAAAATTAAGTGACTTAGTAATTTACATGCTTCTTACATTATAACAACAGCGGTAATAAAAACGGAACACAGCAGCAGTTTATTTTAAATTTGTGTGCGGCTTTACTTCAGTTCACTATAACATTGTATTTATCACAGAGACTTAGTATGTTCAAGATTGCCAGATCTACTCGAAAAAAACGTTACTTAACTATTAAAATGCCGCCTTCACACCACTTTTACACCTCTGAGTGTTTGCTCATAATAACCCGAAGTTTAATTATACTTGGCACATGCATTGCGATTTACAAACAATGAGAGATGGTACTCAAGCTGACGTAATATATTACGTAACTTCATGATTTCCACGTTTTGCAAAAGTGAGGAAATATTTGTTTGCTTTTAAGTTTATGTTCCGCTTATTTACACAAGAAATTTCAACATTTATTTATATAAATGCCTGAAGATCGCATTGCAATAATTCAAAGTAATTTACTGGGAAAAAATCACAGAAAAGTAAGAAATATTTGCACTGCCTTCCAGCACACGAGTACGCCATCAGCAGACTTGATAGACACACCTGTTGTGCTTCTGTGTGTAATGGCTCATGCTTTTTTTTTGCATCGCTCGTATAAAAAGCATGTAAGCGGAAGTTAATGACAGTAACACCTCTTTTACACCTAAATGGAACATCGAGTGCGTGCAAAGAATTGCTCCGTCATGCAATTTGAAATGTGTCTCACACCATTTCTTGAAAGCACCTCATTATTTTCCCTTTTGGTTTTGTGGTAATTACCAACTATGGGACAACAAACTTCCCGTTTTACCATCAGGTTTAGGAAACTTGTGCATCCTTGTAAATCATGATTGGCTATTTTGTAAAATTTTTAAAAGGCTTAAAGTGGCTTGTAAACATTTGTACGAAAACTGGTAGATTATATGAGCCGTAATAACGAGGGTCCAGAAACATGATGTTGGATGCGGGCAGTTAGCAGTACCATCATGGAGGTGATGCATGCAGTACGAGTTAATTCTCTCACAAAAGACAATACACGCAAAACAATTTAAGAGTCCACAGCAAAAATAACATCATAGATTATAATGCACTGCAACAAGGATGAGAGTCTTACGAGGGTCATTAAAAAAATAATGCACACGTTAGTAGAACTTCGAAGTGGATGCAGCAACATCAATGCAAATAACGTCAGTTGTAGTTGAAGATTTGAGAAACAAGCACATGTGTTCGTTTCGCCCATAGCATACTCTGTGTTTAGGCAACGAGTGCTAGAAATTGAGCCTACGCATGTCTCGGGTATTGTGATAATTGAAGATTAAGGATCGAATCTTTACATGGCAAAAAAAAACCCACAGAAATTCACAATGCTTTGAGTGCAGTTTGTGGTGAATTACAGTTGATCGTAGTACAGATTTCTCGTTGGGCTACTCGTTTTCTTGATGGCCGTGTGAGTATAGACCAGCATGGCCTGAAAATATCAACAGATGAGCAAAGTGTGAATCTTGTGGATGCTCTTGAAGAAGATCGTCGAGGGAAGTGTGAAGAACTTTCAGAATCTACGGAGATTCCACCAACTTCAGAATTCAGTATTTTGAGAAATGATTTGAAGAGACAAATTTCTCCGTGAATGGTCCCTCACTGTTTGACTGTTGAATAGAAGCAGAAACGCCTGAACATTGCAGACTTGCGGAAACAAAGATTCGACGTTGAAGGTCAAGCTTTTTTTTTTTTTTTAAGAATTGTCGCTATTGATGAAACATGGATTAGACACTTCGATTCGAATTAGAGTTGAAATCACAGTCAAATGATTTTTTGCCACGTAAAGATTCGAACTTAATGTACGATATTTGATCTTTAATCGTCACAGTATCCGAGACACGTGTAGGCTCCATTTCTAGATCTCGTTACCTAAACACAGAGTATGCTACGGACGGAACGAACACACGTCCTTCTTCAATAAACCTTCAATTGAAACTGACGTAATTTTCACTGGTGTTCCGTCATCCACTTCACAGTTCTACCAACCATTATTTATGAAATGATCCTCGTATAACAACATTTTTAAGAATTGGTGCACAACACAAAAAGGAAGAATGTCATAACGAAATAGTCAGGGCTGGCCACGTAAATTACATGACATATATTCTACGTATATTACACACAATTTACGTCGCATAGAGAAACTATGTTATACCGGTACACGATTTCTACACAGCATAATACATAATTTTCATGGAAGTAAATTAATAAGTTACATACTCTTCTATGTACTTGAAGACGCTGTGTTGCTGTTTTATTTATCGAACCACAAAATTTAGCCTACATTTTGGGCAGTTTTTATTTTCAAGTTTTGTGTAAATAAAACCGAGATATTCCTGGGTACGATATGCAATTTTCTACTTTTGTTTTTTATTCAGGATTTTAACTTCAAGATCACTCATTTCGAACTCTCACTGAACGCTTCGAAACTATGTTGTGAACCGAAGTTGATGTCATTCCAAAAATTTCTAGACTCTCAGATCACAAACACCCTGTAAGTTTGTAATAAAAGTGTAAGATGTAACCTTTGGGAAAGTATGCACGTATGGTTATCAAAAGAACAACAGTTTTTTATTTTCTTTGTTAATATTGTCTCCTATGAACAGGACGACTTCTTCGGTCAGTGGATAAAGGAAAATAAACAAAGTCTGTATTACGTACAAATATAGTATTCATTGTCATAGTTCTATAAGGGGTGTGGCAAAAAAATACAAAGACAAAAGATACCGGTGGGAACCATGGGAAACACAATGACAAAATGCAGATGATGAAAACATCGGCAGCTTTAGATGACTAGTAGCTAAATTCTGGCATCTATATCGGCGCGGTGAATAGATAAACAATATGCGGAAACATTGTGTGGTATCAGTGCATTATTTCAAAGGTTAGAATAAATTAAGTATTTAGGTGAAGAGCTCGAAAGAATTACCGCAAGTAATGCACGCTTTTAGCCTGGGAACCCGAGTAACAGTTGAACACTTTATTTATTTAATTAATTAATGCTTTACAGTAAGATTTGAATTTATTGCATTTATTTTACATTTATGATAAGTTGTGTATACTTACGGGTATTTTACGCGTCGTGCAGTGATTAATTTTTTACGGGTAACTTCCAAATCCTGCAAACCGTATAAGAATGCGGAAATTTAGAAACATGTGACATCCCCCCTTTTCGCAGTGGACTCTTCAATTCGTATCAAACCTAGTGTCCCATATGCTTCAATTTGAATATTCATTAATTCATAGTGTTCTACCAAGGACAGGTCTTTGCAAACCCAGCTTTATCCAATCTTTCCTATTTTCTGCCTTCCTCTTAGTCTCGGCATATGATCCACATATCTTAATGTCGTCTATCATCTGATATCTTCTCCTGCCACGAAATCGTCTCCCGTTCACCATTCCTTCCAATGTATCCTTCAGTAGGCAGTTTCTTCTCAGCCAGTGACACAACAAATTCCTTTTCCTCTTTCTGATCACTTTCAGCTTCATTCTTTCTTCACCCACTCTTGTCAACACAGCTTCATTTCTTATTCTGTTTGTCCGCTTCAGACGTTCCATTCTCCTCCATATCCACATTTAAAATGCTTCTATTCGTTTCTCTTCCCTTCTTCGTAATGTCCATGTTTCTGCAACATACAGTGCCACACTCCATACAAAGCACTTCACTAATTTCTTCCTTAGTTACTTTTCCAGAGGTCCGCAGAAGATGCGCCTTTTTCTATTAAAAGCTTCCTTGGCTATTTATATCTTTAATTTGGACGTACAAGGTGGATGAAAAATCACTTTCTCCAATTTTCGTTCTTAGGTTTCATATTTGTACATACATACAGTACAGATGTCAAAACTTGAATAAACGAATAGCTGGTGTAATAAGTGGTGGGTTGACAACCATGTTCGTGCGTCAACTGTTTTTCCGATGTCATGTATTGTCTTTGTTGTTTTGTTTCATTGTGTTGGGGTTGCGTCTCTAAATGTAAGGAAGGGAAAGCGACTTTTAACCCACTCTGTATATGGTCAAAATTAATCATCATAACGATATAAATCTGTTCAAATCTATGGAATCAAATGAAGCAGTACGCCCCATAATAGTAATAAATGGAGAAAATATAACAATTAGCTATATTTTAATATATCTGTAAAACATACTAGGACTATATAGGCCTACATTAGATTAGAGTGCAGTGTGGAATTAATTCAATTGGAGACTGAATAACCGGACTAAGGAATTAATTAAACAATATTTTCAAAGGTTTTTGAGAAAGCTACTGTATGTATAATAAATTATAACATTATTTGGAATCCGACAATATATTAGTTTTAGAGCAGTTTGGATGGTCGTTCTTCACGAAGATAAATTTTCAACAATTTATAGAAATATTCCTATTTCAAACACTTGTGCATATAAAATACTTTTCGACTTTTTAAAAACATTTTTTGGTTGTACTGAATCTAAATGTAAGTACTGACGTGGAAGCTTCAGCTCCCCATTTTTCGTAAGGGGCCACTGTAATTATCGATTGTTGGAGGGTGAAGATAAATCTTTAAACATTTTGTAGTTGCATTTCCATTCGAAATAATGCAAGTGGGTCCGCGAACTCATCTGTATGCTCTTGCGCAATGGTTACAACGCAGCTGTCGTCATTACCACCCCAGTACAGCTGGTAATGCATCTGGTTTCGTTGACGAGGCAGTCTTATTGTCATGAGGGAAATTTTAAACATTAATTTCCCTTGAAGGTTTTCCTCTCCTGCATGAGAGTCAAAGAAGATTGGGCTAGAGGCTACGTATTCACATTTATATCTAGTGAGTAGGAACATGTAATTTACATTTCATTCAGCCATCATGTAGGCCTATTCATTCCGATGGCGCAAAACAAAATGAAGGAAATGCAAGACGCAAAATGTATAGCGTAAAAAGTGTAAAATGAATTGAAATAATGTCGTACTTGAATTTAAATTTGTACGGCAAAGGTCACAGCTGTAATAAAAATATAAAGTTCTATATTTATTACTAATTCAACACACATTTATAGAAAGTACAGAAGCATGAGGAAGGCTCAAGTTACACGTTAATGCCATTTGATTTCAATGGCATTTTGTCGTACTAAAACAAATTTCTTACATAGCTGTGGTATATTCAATACTATTATCATCATTATTATTACTAGACCACTGAACTTAATTCATTTAAAAAAACCTGTGAAAATATTCATGTAATTATGCAGTAAAAACTGTTAAATTTGTTTGACGAAACGTTTTGATTATCCAACTAAATTAATTTATTCTGAATTTAATGTATTTAAAATTGAACACATTTACAAATTTACTACGTTAAAATTTTATCATAAAAATCGTAATAAGTTTATATTACAGGCACATAATCATGACATAAAACGAAATAATAATTCAACATTAGTAGAACCTAAATGTTTCACATCTGCTGGTCTAAAACATAGCATTAATTTTGGTCCTCGGTTGTATAATTCTTTAGCTAAATTACACCCAGAACTTCTAACATGTAACCCACTAACACATAACAAGAATATTAGAAACGTGTTAATTTCTTCAATTTGATTAAATAAATTTATAGCATATATGTATGAATTAATCAGCCTATATTATATTTGTATTCTATAATTTTGGAATATATATTTTGTCATAAATTTTCCTACTTTATTCACGTACGATATTATTCTTCTCTATGTTAATATTATATTATATAATTTAATTGCAGCTGTAATTTTAATTTTAGTTCCTATTTTTTTTTCTTTTGCATTTACTCTAATAGGCCTATTAATAATATATCTGAACTGCGACCGAACACGAGCACTGCTCATTCGGTCCTCAAATTTTGTTAATATTACTGTATCTTCTTTTTTGTATTGATTGCATTATTTTATTTCTATTTCTATTGTTGTAGTTATATTCTGTATTCTGTATATTTAAATTTAAATAATACAATAAAATAAAAAATAAAAATGCGCTAAAATTGAAATATATACATTAAAAACACATTCAGAGGTTTAATAATCCTATATAAATGAGAATAATTTAAAGTAATAAGTATTAAGAAGCCATATTGCACTGATGACGATTTTCCCATCAGTAGAAAAAAAATGTCTTCAGAAACACATTTTTTCATAAATCTTTTTCTTTCGATATTTCGGCGGTTAAACTTCAAAGCACTTGTTATTCGCTTGATTGTGCAGTAAAACTTGTTGAAATGAAGAATGAAGATTTACACTCTTCTAGACTTCATTGTCGCAGATGTTTAAATACATTCAGTTTTGTTTCAATGAAATTAAGCACACTAGCAGCATTGTCTTCGCAGCAAATCCATGACCTCAACAATACATGACGATATTGTCGCAGGTGTCTAAATGCATTCATTTTTGGTTCTACGAAATTAGAGTGAAAAGTGGTAAAAGTCTGAATGACTCTAGGTATGAAGGAACTACAAAATAAATTTAAATATAACTAATATCCCAGATCACATATATAACAGATTGCTCATCCCTATGTTAAAATCGGTAGCACTTTGAAAAGAACAACCGCCAGGATCGCCACCCGTACGCCGTAAACAAACACGAGATGGCAGTGCAGTCGCTAATGCAATTTAAATGGGAGTTATGACGTGACTCCTTATGTAACAACTAGATGGCAGCATAGTAAACCTGACAAAAGTTGTTACCGTCAAAGCCTATAAGGCCGAGGAATCTGGGTATATTATGCTAGGGTAATATATTTGGAAGATTGTTCTGTTATTTTTTCTAGACGATTGTGCTAGGTAAATCAGATACGTTCAAACATCTACTTTCTCAAATACTATTGAAATTTTAGTGCAAAAGCTGGGATAATTATTCCAACAATTCATTAAGCAACCGTCATATAACATGTTATCTTGTAAGTGGTGTTACCCTAGCCTTTACTCGCTCGTACAGGATTAGCAACACAGGAAAAATAAAACTCTGTATTTCGGGGAAAGAGCATCAACTAAAATTCTGGTGAGCGTGGTCAGTACTTTCTATGTTTATTTATTATAGGCCTACTTTTGATTCTGTTTTAGGAACTAAAAAAAAGAAAGCCTCTTTGTGGACTAAGAACGACATAATAGAAAGCTATTGTACCTTTCCGTGGAGGTAGAAGTAGATACATCATGTAAACTCTAATCCAGTATCGGTTAAATTCATGATTGGGTCCAGTGTTAAGGGAATGGTATCATGAGAAATGTGTTAGTGCAAAGAGAAAGAAAAGATTTTTTTGTGAAAATGTGTTTGTCTTACGTGATAGGCCTACAGTACGTGTAGGTTTCAACTGACTCTTCGCCGGATTCTTTGACCCGATTCATCCTATGTGAAGAAGACGAATAGGGCCATGTAGCTGTATTTATATTTTATTTTATTTTAAAATATTATGAAAAATACTCATTCATTCTCAAATAGTTATATTTTTAGGTAAAGAACATTGTTTGTGAATATATAAAATATTCAGAGATTGTATGAAAAGGTGGAATGTAGGTAATTGCGATTTTCTAATTTTGACCCGATTCCCCGTGTAATTAAAACAAAAGCAGTGACTCTATTTAGACAAGAAAACGGAAACAATTACGGCTTGAGAATGTATATAAAACTGGAAATACTTCTTCCAAACTTACTTATTATTTGTATCCGTGTACTTTAGCAGGACTCAATAAAACTGCATTAGGAGAAAACTTTCTCACAAAATTTCCCAAAAACTATTCCAACTTTTCAAGGAGATGCCTTTTATGTCTAGATGTAATCACAGAAAATTTCCAGTAATTGTTACAAAATGGATAAGTATACCTAACTTGCTACTGTAATAAGAAAAAAATAACTTTGTTTGCTATGCTGCTGTATTTCTCAGGCAGTGCGATAATGATCAATTGTGAGCGGCCTGATTGAAAGCAGTTGCATAGATTAAAAATGGCAATGGATAATTGATGCATAAAAACTTAGAATGGAAAACAATATAAGAGAAGAGAAGGAAGAATCATAAATGAATGAAGCAAAGGCTCTAATAGACGAAGAGAATAGGAGAGCATTATGAAAAGAGAAAGAAGATTGACTACAACTAATGGACCTAGACTATATTATCCGAAAAACCATGTGGATTCCGAAAAGGAAGGTCTAATTCGGCCTGTATATTTACTGTAAAACAAATAATACAGAAGAAACAAGAATATAATATACTAACAAGCATTATGTCCATAGCTTACGAAAAAGCTTTCGACACATTGTCAAGGATAAAGCTGTGGGAAATTATGCTTACTAAAGACTTTACAGATTGTCATAAAATTGGTTCCAAATCTATACTTTGTCCCAAATATAGCTATTGACATTAGAGGATTAATTCAAGAGTGTAAACAACACATTATAAGTGCGCAGAACAACATTTTTCAAAAAAGAAAAAAAAAAAAAACATTTTTCTCCATCCATATCATACACTACCGGTGACATCTGTGATTGCATACATTAACTAGGGCCTACTTCCACTTTTAAATTCAACATATGACTTTCTTGGGCTTCACGCATACAGCCTGTTTTGACAACCAATTAAAAATACAAAAATGGCTCTTACAAACTTTGTTGTATACACTCTTAAATTAGTAATAAAATATTAAACACAAATCAAGGCATTAAACAAGGCTGTTCCTACATCCTCGGTTATTTTTAGTATTTATACTGACCATGTTATTAATGAACTGCTGAAGAGTTCGCGGGAAAAACGATGAATGTCACATTTCTGTTAAGGATTGGATAATGATCTAATTGAGTCTATAACTGCAAGATGTAGTGCTGTTTCTATAGAAAATAAAGGAAAGGATTACTGTATTTGTGGTGATAATTCTCCTTTTTACCATTTTAATAAGAACAACATTAAATTTCGTAGTGATCCATTGAATTAAATAATGACATCAACCTTAACAAAACTGTGACATTCATCGTTTTTCCCGCGAACTCTTCTACTTTTAAAAATTAGAGATAGGACTTGAAAACTATTTTATTTGCAGACAACAGATCATTTTCAGTAATTTGAGTAAATAATCTAGAGTTAGCTGTTTGTAAACTCAAAATGATATGGCGAATAAATACACTATGAAAATTCCAAACACAAATACAACAGTGCTGATAGTTGAAGGTAAGAATCACATGATCATATGATATGTAAAATAATTGGAGGTTTTTCTAAAAAGAACCATAGTACAAAAAACTCAAATTTGAGATATTAAGCATATGGTAATCGTATTACAGCGACCATCTACTGAATTAGTTGTTAGGAGGAAAAACACCAAAGTCTTATGTTGTAGGACTGGAAATTTTCAGTGGTTTTCATAAAACAACCATGTCCAAAGACTTTTCTTTTGTGAAAACATTGTCCAGCCAGGACGATGGTAGCATTTACAAATATCCCAATCAAATCATCTTCAAACATTTATCCATACAATTTTAAACTGTAGTAGATTGGCAGTATTGCTTTTTACGTATGCGGCAAAAGCCACCTCAAAGAAAAATACTTCAGCACATGAATTGTTGCATTAATTATGGAGTAATTTTTAGGCGCAGAAGTAACCCCACAGAAGAAACGTAAGCAATGGGAGGAGGAGAAGAAACAGGATATAATAAAGAAAAAGAAGCTTAAAGAAGAGACACACTTCAGCCACAACTGAGTATTTGTTCTTAAAACCACCATAGCTATCTCAACTTAATTATAATTCTTTATATATTTGCATATAGACTAAATTGAATTATATTAGCTCATAAATTATTACTTTTTCGTATAGGCTTTATCTCAAATCAAATAAACATGTACTAGTCGTTAAACTTTAACTGAAGAATATTGTTGGAGAATCTTTAGTGTGTATTGTAAATATTCATAATTCAAATATGTATGTTTCTATTGTATTGATTAAGCCTGGTTGAGTGGAAGATAAGGCCTTATGGCCTTAACTCTGCCAGCGAAAATAAAACATTATATTCCATTGTCCACAGCTGCCTACATTTACACATGTATTTCCATGAAGAAATTTAAGTTATAAATGTACTTCGGTTGTTCCAAGTTTCTACAACCCCTTTAGAAATGGCATAATGAATTTCATACTTGAAGTGTCAACAATACCGATGCCAGATAGTTTTTTTTTCTCCTGAAAATTTATGTTTTTGGACTATGGCTGTTTTCTTAAAAAACCTTCCATTATTAAAAACCAAATAGTTCTAATAGTTTAATAATTTTAATTAATCTAGAATTAAATGTCTTTGGTACTGCTAGAAAGAAGATGTCAACATAAAATGAACAGATTTTACAGAAAATGTGTAGAATATTAGGAAAAAGATATTGAAAACTACACAGTTAGAATTTTATAAAATTATAGCAGTACACATTTTTAACTTGTGTTTGCAAGTGAGAACGGAAACTTAACCCCTCGGGATGGGGGGGGGGGGGAGGAAATTCAAAGAGAAGAGATGATGTTTCTGCGTTCAGGGCGAAAGTAACACTTCTAGATAAGAAAAGGGATCATTTTAGTAGAAAAGATCTCAAAATATTTAGTCTCAAGGAAAGAATAGAAGAACTTTAGGATAACTGGTAACAGCATATCAAACGATGGAACCTAGCAGAATACCAATCTACTTACAAAATTATAGATCTAATAGAAAAAGAGTCAGACCTATTGGATGTCCCTTAACCAGATGGACAGACAGCCTAAATTCTCTAGATGTGGAAACAGCCCAACGGCCAAAATTCTTGAGGGCGAAGAAGGAGAAGGAAGAAAATAAGTTAGAATAAAATTAGAATGAAAACAATAATAATAATAATAATAATAATAATAATAATAATAATAATAATAATAATAATAATAACAATAATAAATATAATAATAATACTAATAATAATAATAATAATAATAATAATAATAATAATAATAATAATAATACAAGAACAAACGGAAGTTGTACTAAGAAGAACAAATAGGCTAAATCATATCTGGTAATAGTCTACGGATCTATTCTTCAGCGTAAACTATAATTCTTGGTATTCTCTGTACGTGAGAAAACAATATTACGCGGGATAATTAAAATTGACTTGTGGATTTTAAAGGGAAGCCGTTAAAATAAGATCTAGATATTACGATACGGTTTTGCGCAAATGTTCCTTACTTCGAGCTCCAAGTTAATGGAGCGTGTCCAGTTGATGGCCTCGGAAGTGGTAATAAATAAATGCATATTCGAAGCTATTTTCGGAGTTATACTCAGTTTCTATTCAAGATACTGTAATTGAATTGAGTACAGAAGCTGAATTCTGTTTCCTAATTCCGATAATAATGTATGATTGCAAGCCACAGTAGATGAATGACTAATTTCAATTACAAAACTTATTATTTTCAACATAATCTATTCATGGATTAAAAGACGTTCCTCTATTAATTAAATTTTTATAACTTCTTATTGAATGCCATTAGGTTATGTCCTCCTTTCCAATAATTGTTTGATAATATAAAAGGCGATAATAATAGATCGCAATACTTTTAAATTAGCCTATTTGTATATGAACGTGTAAATAAGAATTGAATGTTTAACATTTCTATTATTTTCGTTTCTTATTTCATTCGTTTAGATCAGTGATGTCAAAAAAGCGCATTTTTCTGACCTTGACGTCGTGCGCGGGCATCAAGCTCTAGGTATGAAAGGAGGAAGAATTATGTATTTAGGCTATATGAAAAAGCAGCCTATTGAATTAAGAAAACAGTGGTCCACAAATTTCAAACGGAACGTGAAATTTTATGTCGTTATTTTTATATGGCTTCTTTCTATTTGACATTATTTATATTGTCTGTAAAACAAAAGTATTAACACCAATTTCTTAATATTTCACTTGTGTTTTAAACGTTAATAACATAATAAAGAGTTGAGAAGGAATATTCACATAAATTCCATAATACCTACAACCCTATACTGTATTAAGTGGTTTGAAACACATCATTCATAAAGAAAGTGATATCCCAAAGAAAGAGACTGAGTATAACATGATAAGTTGGAATTTATATTGATGGTATCTTTAGCCTTATGAAAGTAATCAATAAACTAATCAAAACAATATTACAGTACAAAGCAAAGTTACCTAGGTATATGTTTTAACTGTAACTAATATTACATAACAAAACTCTTATCGCATTATGCTTATAAGGTGATACTGATGCGCAACTTCCTATCATCAGAATATTAAATTATTTTCTCGAAATCTGCTGAAGCTATAGAGCTGACATTTTTACCACACATGGGCATATATTTTAATTCAGGATATGCTAATTTTAAATAAAATCTTTTATTTATAAGTATAATTTTAAGGCCATCTTCTAAGATTTTATTTTATAATTGATAATCAATAGTGCTTAATTATTACATTTTATTTTCATAACAATATTAATATTTAATTAACTATATTTATTTGCTATTAATTTCCGGATTCTCGTGGTCATCCTTAATTAAGGCCGGAGGATTTATTTCTCTCTCTCTCTCTCTCTCTCTCTCTCTGATGTAACAGTAGTTGCTTTGTTAATTAATTTCCTTACAAACATTTTCAATGCGAATATTTTCAAAATTTTCAATACACTATCTTCAATAATACAATATTAACGATATATTACATTTACGAAAACATTGTTTCAGTACCTGTAAGGTTACTAAGTAAACATTTGAAAATTTCACTTTTCTGTAAAAGAGGTGAGAAAACATTCATTTTGAATAAAAAAGCTAGCTTGTGAAAAATGAGCAATGAAATTAAAACTTACATTCTTCTAATGTACTTATAGATCTCAGACAAATCTAAAAATTAACATGGATACAGTTTTAATAAGTTCTCTTCCCTTTATCCATTGAATCAGTGCTGGCCAAGCGGCATATACTACCTCTTTCGTCTGTCTCTTTCTTTTCCGCTGTAAAGCGCTCAGGCTCTTCTGAGCTCTAAAGCGCGCGCTTGCGCTTATGGGCTTCAGTTGACATGACTGATTTAAATGCACCTCTTAATTATATTGGAGTGTAGGCTTTCACGGCCGGCGTCAATAGTAGAAAAGTTTTCCGGGCTATGAGGCCGTGGTCTGTTGGTTGTGTGGTCTCACAACCAACAGACCACGGCCTCATAACCCGGAAAACTTTTCTAGCACCTCTTAATTGTTAATAGATGTTCCGTTTCTGTGGCTTTAGGCCTACACACGGGTCGTTATCATAAAGTAACTAATTTAATTGAAATTAATATATTTGCTAAACAAATTGAGCAATCAAGATGAACCAAGAGTTTATGTAATATATGAAGTACGGGATTTATTATTCCGCGCTAAAATAAATGCTTCCAATGTTATGATACAAGAATTAAACTTTGAAAAATAAACAGAAGTTTGTTAGCCATTAGGCTAGTTTATTAGGCCTACATACATTTTTAAAATCTAAGATAATGGTCTTAGTTCTTCAAACAAGAATTAGTCTACTTTGGTGAAATGTTATTATGAATGCATTAAAAAGGGAAGTCCAAGAATGAGATATAGCCTGTATGTAACATATTAACACAAAATAACCAACCCTATTTTGGACTAAGCGTCACACATCAAACATGAGAATATAATGGTGAGATTTGCTTTGTCTTTCCTTTACAATGTACAGCATATAGCCCAAAATTAAGTAGGCCTATACCGAAGTTTGATTACAATTTACAGCTCAATGAGGAAAAATTATTGGCACCATTGTTGTTACCGGTAGGCCTACTGCAATTATTGATAAAGAGGGCTGTGAAAGACACCACAGTCAAAATGGCGCTGAGTATTCTAGAAAAAAGAATTCTCGTAAAACATTTTAGTCCATACTCAATTGGTCAAAGTTTAGAAAATGCCATTGGGTATGTAGGCGTCTTCTTAACGGACGGCCCCCTTTTTTGTAATATAACTTAAATAAGTTATTTACGTATTTTATAACGTTCTATACAACAACAGGAGTAGGTAAGCCTAAATCTATTCCATTTATTCGTTTATTGGAAATACAAATAAATTAATATCTGTAAGTTCATTTAGGTCCTATAAGTAGGCCTAATATAAAACGTTTTTATTTGAAGCAATGCTTAGTTACAGTATTTAGATTTACTTCAGTTATTACATATAGCCTACGTTAGACAATACGTAAATAAATAATTTTAATTACATTACATGGTGAGGGGCATATCCAAACTCCTATATAACTTATCCTAAATTCCGAACGCTCTATATTGCGAAAGCAGTAGGCTATGCAAACTTCATCAAGAGAAATTTCATAAAGATCCACCATCAAAGCGTACAATATTAATCTTTATGCGTAAATTCAAGGGATCTGGCTTAGTATTTTTTCAACGTCAAAGGAAAAGTGGGAAGAGCAAAATATCTACAGACAATGCACATAATATGGAGTAGACTAGATCTGTCTATAGTGTTTGAAAAAAATTAGCACTCTTCTAAGAAAAGCCAACGTAAGTTAAATAAGGAGTTGAAGAGAATATCAATTTAGCGAATGATCCAAAAACTGGGTGCGATTTCGTATTGCATACAGGGTAGTCATCGTCTGCAAACACGTTATTTAAATCAAAGGCGTCTGTATTATTTTCGGACTACTGGGACTGTGTTTCAAAGTGAAGGTTGTCTTTATAATATCCGCATGTTCAATAATCTTCTGGAGCGTTACGAAACATGTATAAGGAGTGATAAACAATTCTTACAACTTATCCTATAGTACATTACTAGTTGATACTTTTCTCAATTAGACCTGAATTTAATGTTCTTTAGTTTCGGTATATTTTCTTCTAGACCATAATGTAGACACTACAGTTACTTTAATCCAAATTGCGATGATACCTTTGTCATTCATATATTTCTCAACATTTAAATCTTCACTTTTCCGTAGACCGCACTTATGCCATTCAAAAATTTATTTAACCTATTTCCGACAAATACATCAGGTAAATTTCAATATTTTAGGAAATTACGCTATGAAGACAAATCATATATTAAAACGGTCAATATACCTGATTTTAGTACTATGTAAAATATGTGATCACAAAATAGCCTATGTACTATTTCACATAGAACTGTTTATTTCTTAATTGTGATGTGTGTGAAAGTAGAAAAAATATATTTTACGACATTAATATTTTTTATAGATATTCTTTAATGTCTTAGTTACACCTCCGTACATATTTTATAATTTATTTACAACGTTTACTACATTCAAATTAATTAAAGTTAGACATTCGTCTACGACTTTATTTAATTCACCATCATCGTCGTCATCAAGGATTGGTTCCTTATAGATCCGTTCCGAACTTATAATTTAACCATTTTTTACCTAGTGATATATTTATTTGGAAATTATAGGCCCAATTAGTTACTCTAAAATGTAATAGGCTTACACAATAAAATTATTAACATCTCTATTGCAGTATTTACTACATGAAATGAAATTCATTTAAGAGTCTGTAGGCCTACGCTTAATGCATCATTACATTATAATTGATTTTATACGTCTCAATTAATTCTACGAACATTTTTGTATTAACTTCAGACTACTTTGGCAAGGAATTAAAAAATTCTAACTAATATTTTAACAATATTTTCTTAGAACATGTTATCGGCATAAGATCCATTTTAAATTTTGGTCCCTTATTTTCTGTAGCTGAACCTACTAGACACTTTAAATGAAATATTAAATAACTGTGTATTTATTACTATTTTCTAATTAATAGGCCTATATGGCGCGCCGTTATCCAAACGACTAAGTAGAGCGTCAGTTTTCCACGCTGAAGACTCTAATTCAAAATCCGGTAGATCGAAGTGAAATGTGTGGTGGAAGGGGAGGTTTTTGTGGAATAAACCCGTTTCCTTACGGCATTCCACCATTGCTCTATTAACCATCAGTATCCTACTTACTGTAGATGAGCAACGAGGATTTTTTTTATTTTATTTTATTGGGTTATTTTACGATGCTGTATCAACATCTAGGTTATTTAGCGTCTGAATGAAATTAAGGTGATAATGCCGGTGAAATGAGTCCGGGGTCTAGCACCGAAAGTTACCCAGCATTTGCTCGTATTGGGTTGAGGGAAAACCCAGGAAAAAACTTCGACCAGGTAACTTGCCCCTAGTTTCACGGCAGACGCGCTGACCGTTACTCCACAGGTGTGGACACGAGGAAATTACTTAAGGACTTTAGTATTCCCCAGCACATCACTGTGACAATTGAAATTCGCTATAGTGCAGTGGTGACCGTCGACGTCACTAGATATGGCACTTGAAGAATAAGTAGGCCTATATGTAACTATAGACTAATTAAGACCGATGACATTAGAGGATTTTTCATTGTATTGATTCGTAATTTATTATGTAACAGATAATAAATCAGGAAATTCATAACAATAAATATATTTCATTTAACTCAGGCGTCATTTAGTTAGTAGCCTACTAGATTAAGAGAAACGGGATCGCTGAACTCTAAAATTCGTAGGCCAAAACGAAGGGTTCTAACAGAAACAAAACTTGGTGGCATTGGTTCATTACTTGAACGTTCTCCTAATAAATCTTTGCATCGTGTTGCACAAGAAGTAGGCGTATCAAAAACTTCAGCCCATATGGCTATTAAACTTTTAAAATTGAAATCTTGCAGAGTTACTGTAGTCCAAGAATTATGGTCGCATGGCAAAGAAAGAGTCTATAGAAATAACCCACACACCACCAGTGAACTTAAAGACAATATAAGAACAGAAATTAGATGAAGAACGAAAGAAGAACTTTTGCGTATGAATTCAAATTTCATCAAAAAATGTCGGGAATGTTTGAATGCTAATGTACACCACTTTCAGCAACTCTGTAATACAGGATAGTGAAATGAAATGATGATTGTGTACATGCCATTAAATAATGAAAGTTATATGAGTGCAATACGCTGGAGATTACGGATCTAAGATGCCGCGTGTTACCTCGCGCTCTACAGACTTGCTCTCTCTTTAAGTGTTGCAGAAATACTTCCAGTTCCGCTATCGTCCAAAGTTTGTTTCTGTTTGGTCAATCAAACACTTTTCTAAGTCTATGAAGGATATACATATGAAAACATTTAACGTCTCTATGTTTGTCTATCAAATGAATGACACTGAATAGGCTATGCAGTCAGTAGATTATTTTAATTTCTCAAATCATATTAAAGCTCATTTAAACTTGGTCTATTCTTACTATTGAAATGAATCGATTTTAAAAAATATAGGCGTACAAATTTTGTAACTAGCATTGAGCAGGCTTAGATCATGGTTGCTGGATCATTCTAATCTGTCATCTCTTAAAAAAATCTGCGCTTTATCAGGAATAGGCCTACACCGACACGTAAAATAGATGGCCTATTACTGCAAGCATTTGGTTCGGAACGGGATGAAAACTCTTGGAATGGAAGAAAAAGGAGAAAAAATACATATTATAATCTTATATCTATACTAGGCCTAATAATAAATCTGTAGCCGAAATTTTTCTGGTAATTTTCGATTTTCCAAAAATAATTGGTCCTAACATATATAATTAACCACCCCGAAACCGAAAATCGCTTTTTTGAAATTTTTGTTTGTATGTCTGTCTGTCTGTATGTTTGTTATCTTTTCACGCGATAATGGATGAACGGATTTCGATGAAAATTGGAATATAAATTATGTTCGTTGTAACTTAGATTTAGGCTATATGGCATTCAAAATACATTATTTAAAAGGGGGGTTATAAGGGGGAATGAATTAAATAAATCGAAATATCTCGCTTATTGTTGATTTTTATGAAAAATGTTACATAACAAAAGTTTCTTTAAAAATAATTTGCGATAAGTTGTATTCCTTGAAACATTTTTATAGGACTGATATTTAATGAGATAAATGAGTTTTAAAATTAAAATAACTGCCATCTAAGGCCGTATAATGAAATAGAAAACAAATGACTTCGTCTATAAGGAGCCTTGGACAGCAACAATCGAAAGCTATGAAAGATAGCCTACAGAGAATGTTTCTGTGTTTGTATGAAGTAATATCGGAAGCTAAATTAACCGATTTGTATAATTAATTATTATTTCACCAATGGAAAGTGTAGTTTCTCTAGATGGACATAATGCTATAATGTTATTACAGTAACTTCTGATATAATATAATATAATATAATATAATATAATATAATATAATATAATATAATATAATATATGTAATGTAATATTATATAATATAGTAATTTAAGTTATTTGAAGGGTTCAGAACCATAGTGGGCCAAACGCCATTTACTGAATATGTAGAAAACAAGGGTTAAAATTAAGTTATTACCATAATTCAATGGAAACCTATAACAAGTAAAATAAAGCATACACATTAAGTCTAAATGATGTCAATGTTCATTAAACTATGATTGCATGTAATAAAAATTAGAAACATGTTAAAGGAATTGTCATTGCACCAATGAGTGGTCTCTGGACCAAAATGATCGCATTTTAATTATTTGGATGCAATTTAAATTAAGTAACATATTAAACGATTTATCTTCTATCAAACACGAATGTTCCCTGGATCAAATGTCCTATTTTAATTATGTAATTACTTTATATTTATTTCTAACGGGTGCAGCGGAGCGCACGGGTACGGCTAGTAAAGTAATATAAATAAATATTATTTCTCCTGTGAGGTTCCAGTATAAAATTGGAAATGGAATACAGTTATATTGCTTCAACTATGATCCTTACCAGATAATGATCTTTGTGTTAAGTTACGAGCTATTACATCCTTGTTTTCGCATAAGCCTATTGAGTATGTCTAATGGAAGTTGCGATGAGTCCCAAAAGTTACACTCTCTCCAAGACGTTCATTGACTGCACGGAGTATACACTTCAGAAGCCGTGCAGAGAACCTGTTTTCTTTGCCACAATACCCTTCTTTCATCTTGACGTGTTTAGATTTTAATTAGTCATTTTTATATCTGTGAATTCATTAAAGAAAAATTAATTAAAATTGAAGCTAGAAATTACGGACTGTAATAGCCATTATTACATCAGAATTATATAACTTGATGTTAATAATGACCTTCTTGTCCTTTCAATTAGGATAGTTATTTATAGATGCAGCACATAATTATTTTTATTATTTAAGCTGTTTCAAATATGAATTTCTTTACTTGCTTGTCTATGGAAGAGAACTGAAAATAGTCTAAACATTTTGAGATCTTTAGTTCTAATATGTGTGCAAAAACATTTACAGATATAAGGATAAAATTCTTAGCAACATTTTACTATAATATCCACTTCACTTCACTTATGGCTTTTAAAGAACCCGGAGGTTCAATTCCGCCCTCACATAAGCCCGCCATCGGTCTCTATACTGAGCAAGATTAATCCAGTCTATACAATCATATCCCACCTCCCTCAAATCCATCTTTATATTATCCTCCCATCTACGACTTGGCCTCCCTAAAGGTCTTTCTCCCTCCGGGCTCCCAACTAACACACTAAATGCATTTCTTGATTCTCCCATACGTCTGCATGCCCTGCCCATCTCTAACGTCTGGATTTAATGCTCCTAATTGTCAGGTGAAGAATAAAATGCGTGCAGTTCTGCGTTGTGTAACTTTCTTCATTCTTCTGCAACTTCATCCCTCTTAGCCCCAAATATTTTTCTAAGCACCTTACTCTCAAACACCTTTAACCTCTGTTCCTCTCTCAAAGTGAGAGCCCAAGTTTCACAACCATACCTACAGAACAACCGGTAATATGAATGTTTCATAAATTCTAACTTTCAGCTTTTTTGAGAGCAGACTGGATGATAAAAGCTTCTCAACGGAATAATAATAGGCATTTCCTATATTTATTCTGCGTTTAATTTCCTCCCGAGTATCATTTATATTTGTTACTGTTGCTCAAAGATATTTGAATTTTTCCATCACTTCAAAGGAGAAATTTTCAATTTCTATATTTCCATTTCGTACAATATTCCGGTCACGAGACATGATCATATACTTTGTTTTTTCGAGATTTACTTCCAAACCTATCGCATTACTTGCAAGTAAAATTCCACTAACATAATAAATACATAATTTTAATTTACTTAAAATAGGCTTATGCCAAAAAATGTTTCCTAGTCTTGCAGATGCTGTAAGTAATGAAATCTTTCTGACATTCTCCTCGGGAAATTTTTCTATGTCCCAATTTTGTTTTAAAAAGTGAAAATCTTCTAGTAACTTTATAAAATACTAAGCTACAAATAATAGGGGGCCTATATATAGGTTAAATTAAAAAGTCGGAAAACATACCCAGACATGAAATAGGCTGCAGGATGGCGGCCGGAAATGGGAGATTCTGAATCGATTAACGCAAAGTCATATTTGAAGTTGGCAAGACTCTGATACCGCCATACTATTCCTTAGGCAATGCCATTTCAGTTGCCGTGAGGCAGTGGACGGGAGTTTATTGTGAATTCGCAGTAAAAGCAATAATGGTTGTGAAGCTGCACGATGAGAATTTCGGTTGATCGATGCAATGTTTTCACGAATCCTAGCCTTTGGTTCATATACGGTGTGAGGACGACTAGCATAAACACGATCCTTTAAAAATCATCTAAAAAATCGTACACTGAAAGGTCAGGCGATCGCGCGGACTAGTCCAAGGTGCCGTTCTTCGACATGATACGCTCTCCAAAGAGTTATCGTAATGCAGCGATGAATATTTATCTTTCTCACATTTTGCTAAAAACGTTTCAGCAAAAGTTACTCATCTGTTGGCATCGCCGACTTGCAATTGTTGGACGGTCTGAAGCTTGTAAGGATGCAAATTGACATCTGAATGCAATATTCTGGTCACTGCGGGGAGGCAAACCTAATGAAAGCATGTCGCAGTGCAGAAAGTTGTGAACTCTGCTGGATGACGGCATTGACTGCTTGGTCCTGGATGTTTTTTGCTCAGGGTAGAACCTGTTGATTCAAATCTTTCAACCCGTGTCTTCATAGCGTGAGCTCACGGAACCGGATGATGACGCCAAAGTTGAAAATGACGCCGAAATTCTCGTCCTGCAGATCATTGTTTTTACTGAGAATTCACAATGTTCTTCCGTCCACTGTCTCATGGCAACTGAAATGGCACTGCCTAAGGAACAGTTTGATGGTTTCACAATCTTACCGATTTCAAGTATAACTTTGAGCTAATCGATTCAAAATCTCCCGTTCCCGCGCTCCACCTTGTATTACTATGATTACGATTATTTTCCAGTAACAATTACGAGAAAAATATACCGTATCCTTATTAAATCTGAGATTTAAGAAGGGTGAGTAGTACTAGGCCTAAGTGTCTAATTGTAAATTATAAAAACAGAAAAATATGAATGCATGACCTACATTACAATAGCACAAAAATCTTGAATTAAAAACTTATCGACGAAAGAGACGTTTGACGTTCCGGATAAGAATGAGAAAACAATCTAATATTTTATCAACGGAACGGAAGTTTAACAATTCACTGTTTGGCGATGATGATGATGATGATGATGATGATGATGATGATGATGATGATGAAATGTTTTCTATTTAAACTGATAAGAAATGACATTCGCATGAAATATTAACGAAGGTGTAACTTAATTTTCAAAGAGTAGAGTATATTCCAGAAAGTTATAAGCAACGAATATTTTCATATAGGCTAACATAAGTATAAGCCTACCCATACTCTGCTAATAATAAGCTCAAATAAAAGCTTGAAGATTCAAGATTCTCAAGAAAATATCCAACGGCCAGAATGATGAGGTGGTCAAGGAAAGTCTAGGATAAGGCTGACATAAACCAATGAGTAACCACGGCAAATAGGTCCGTTTTCTTACAACAAAATATACAAGAGACTTTTCGGAAAACAAAGAAAGAAAGATAGGCCTAAAGAATTATAATAATTTCAAACTAGGCCAACAATACAATGCTGGATAAGACATCGTAAAGCTTGTCTCTTTGGAGGGAAAAAGTTTAAAATTTAACGGTGAACAGGATAGAGGACTGTAAATTAAGGCACGTTGCTTACATTCGACCTAATAGCATGGACCAAACGTCTAAAATTTTAAGAATAATTTAATACCCATGTTGGATCCGATAAGCTGTATTAAATTATCAAATGTTTTTCACATAAGACCGTCATAAACTTAATAATAATAATAATAATAATAATAATAATAATAATAATAATAATAATAATAATAATAATAATAATAATTCTTTATTTATACTAGCAGAGTTAACTGATTTGATATGAAGAGTCCACTACAAGAATGACTGATGTCATTTGGAATACATTTTGCAGGAGAAGCAATTGAAAGTTTGAAATGCTTAGCGCTCAAAGCTTAACTGTGATTTTCCTATCATTACTGGACAATGACTATCAGTGTATATGCCATATAACTCTCTATGTACATTCTATAAGTCCTAAGCTATGCATTGACAGTCTTGGTTCATTTTCGACAAGAAAGTGACATCCATCATTCTTGCAGTGGACTCTTCATATAATAGTACAATATTTTATTTCATGATAAACGTTTTCGGTTAAAAAAACATAATCGCAAGGAAGCGCATGCTGTTTATATTACATAATTTTCATATTGAACCCACTGCCTGATTTTAACATTTTAACAATTTTAAATTTGTATATAGGGTAAACATTAGTAATTTCGTGATAATTTCATGAAAATTAATTTAAAATGCAAATGTGTGAATATATCCTTATTCCGATTTTTTCATCTAAAAGACGATAATTTATTGTACAAATCTGAAGACATAAAAGATTGGACACGTTCTTAAACAAGTGCCAAAAACCACTTTTACAACTTAAGCTAAAAGGTTGGTTATTTCGTGATAACCTTGGTAATTTAGTGATACTGCACTGATAATTTCGTGAGAGGTAGAAGAATTGTGGAAAAATTCATTAAAGTCAAATGAAATTCTCATTTATTGTTACAAGACTTCAAACATAGCAATTCCGTCTAATATTCATAGCAAGAAAACATAGAAATACTTATCAACACATAATAAGAATGAAATCAAAGTACAAATTGAAATTGAAAAGGGATCTTCTTTGCCCTGAAAGGGTGAACACTTTTATTACGGACTTTACTATAGCCTATATTACTAGGGTAACTCAAAAAGTAATACGTAACATTTGTTTAAAAATTATATTTTTATCCTACAGCTTTGCTATTTTCACAGGATGTAGATGCATCCTTTAGGAACAAAATGTCACTTTTCCACACAATCCCCGTCCCTCTGAACTGCCTTACGTAACCTAGGAACGAGGACCTGTAGACCAGCACGGTAAAAGTCTGGACCAACACGTCTGAGCCACTCTTTAGCAGCGTGCACAAGGGAGTCATCTTCTAACCTCGTTCCGTGAAGGGATCCTTCAGTTTACCAAAGAGATGGTAATCGCATGGTGCCAGTTCAGGTCTGTAAGGTGGATGTTTCAGTGTTGTCTATCCGAATTTTCTGACCTGGTCTGTGGTCTTGTGACTGACATATGGCTGTGCGTTGTCGTGCAATAGCAAAACATCCTGCTTCTCCCGATGTCGTCGAACACGACTCAGTCCAGCTTGAAGTTTCTTGAGAGTTGCAACATACGCGTCAGAATTAATGATGGTTCCGTGTGGCATGATGTCCACAAGTAAGAGTCCTTCTGAATCGAAAAACACAGTAGCCATAACTTTTCCTGCCGAAGGTATACTTTTGAATTTCTATTTCTTTTATGAATTTGCATGATGCCACTCCATTGTCTGCCTCTGTCTCCAGTCCAGAATGGTGGATCCATGTTTCATCTTGTCACAATTCTTGCAAGTAAGTCATCTAGCAATTACCATTGACACTTAGCATGATAACAAATTAAACAGAAGCTACACTGAACCCATTGCGTCCCCCTTTTCTTTTTTGTTATCGCATCTTATCTTCAGATTTCTAAAATTCGTATTGTAATACAATTTTTAAAATAGTATAAAACGTAACGCTTAATGCTCAACAAAATTTCGCCTCAAACAGCTAAGATTTCTATCAGTAAAGCTAAGCCTATATGGCGACTACAGCTGTATCTAAAATTCCAAAAACATTTCCTAAAATTTCATGAAGATACAATAAATCTTTGTACCAAATATCATATGCTTACCTTTAGTAATAAGCCTGTAATGTAATTACAAACATCCACAAAATTTGTACGCCTGAGAAGTCGACGCAAACTTGCTCTCTCCAAACATAAAAGCTCATTGAAGCAACTACAATAGTCACACAAAGCGTAGCTGTATGTTTCTGGAAACTGGACAACATATGCAATACCTTGGCGGAAATTTGAATCTCATAACACCATTGGTTAGTTCACGAAAGAGCAAAGAAAAAGTATCAGGAAATAACCACTGCGTCGAAATTACCAATGTTTACCCTACATTTACTGTTTTATGATATTCATTTCTTTTGTATGATCTCACACTTTCAACATGATTCACTTTTATGTAGCCCATTGTCTTTCATTGTTTATAATGTAATAACTGTTCACTTTAAGGGTTAATGATGATCTCATGATGGTTTTTAAAAAACCGAAAACTTTTACCATGAAACCAAAGTAAGCAACAGTGCTTACAAACATTAATTCGTTTTATTTCGTTTTTGTGTAGTTTATTTTCGCGTTTTAGTTTAATTTATCAGTGATGTCAACCAACATCCCTCTGTCTACTCCATTTGATTTTACTAACACTTCTTCTGTCACTTGTACTTTATGTGATAAATCTTTTACTCATCGAGGCATCAATACCCACATTTCGAGATGTCACACATCAGAAGATTCTTCGCTGAATATTACCCCAGCAGCAGCAGAAAATCCTTACGATATTTCCACACATATTAGTGCTACTAATCAACCTGATGATAATGATTCATTATTACGACAAAATAAAATTGGATGTATTTATTGCAAAAAGTTGTATGATAAAAGGGGTATTCATAAGCACATGAAAGTGGCTCATGGTATACGGTCAACTGCACTTAACATCTGTCCTCATTGTAATAAATTTTTCAAAGGTGTTAAGCAGCATATTGCTAAAGCTCATCCGGAAGAATTTCGTACTAATCTATGTTCTAGTTATAATTCTAATAATCAGAATGTTTCCCTTGATATACCGGAGATACCACTCCCTAATCTCGAGAGTGAGAATGTTTCAGACAAAAATGATGTTCATGGGTTTCAACAAAATTTGGATGAGTGGATTCAAATTTTTCAGAGTAATATGGACGAGGAAAACTTTCAAAAATATACGGAAGATTTCAAAGATTTTCTTGGTACTGCTTATCATTTTCTCCCAGGCCCCAAACACCCCGCCACGCGGTATTATCTAGCACGCAGACGTGGTGACTTCAAAAATAATAATAGACACTATACTGAAACTACAAATCCGCAAAGGAAATCCAAACGAGAAAAGCAAGTCAGACTAGAAAAATACAATTACCAGGTGACACAATTCCTATATTATAACCAAAGAAAGAAAGCAGTTCGTCGAATATTTGAACCAAAGAAATGTCCTTTAAGTATTCCGGTAAATGAGATTGAAACTACGTTTAATAATAAATTTAATAATGTAAACCACCATCACTTGGATAATTATCCGAACCATATTACTGAAGTTGACAAAGATGATATTAACAACAAATTTCTGGATACTGTTAGTAAGGAAGAAATTCTTAAAACTATGCAAGGTATTTCGATTGACACTTCTGCAGGACCAGATAAAATATTGATGCGAACTATTAAATGTGAAAAAGTTGCAGTAATTTTAGCATTAATAGGAACTAAAATGTTATCACACAATTGGGTATCTAATTTTTTTCGGAAAGCTAGAACTGTTCTTATATATAAAGGTGGAGAAAAAAAGGACCCAAATAATTATCGACCTATAACCATTTGTTCAGTAATTCGAAGAGTTTTGGAGAGGTGTCTTTGTTCAAGAATGCAACAATACGTAGAATTTAATGAAAACCAACGAGGATTTGTATCTACTGCTGGTGCACAGATTAATGCCTCTATATTAAATTCAGTTCTTCGTAAGGCCAAAATCGAAAAAGAAGATGTCACCATCTTGTTTCTTGATGTGCATAAAGCTTATGATACTGTTGGACATCGGCATTTGGAATCTGTCATTCACAATTCTGCCCTTCCCCAAAAATTACAGGATTTAATTATAAATTTACAGTGTGGAAATGAAACCCAGATAGAGGTTGGAATCCATAAAACAAAACCCATACCGTTTAAACAAGGGGTTATGCAAGGCGCTCCTCTTTCCCCAATGCTTTTTAATCTCAGCATAGACCACATTTTTGATGAATTATCCGAGCCTAGTGTGGCTGAAGAATTTGGATATGACCTTGTATCGGATCTAAATAATGTAGTAACATTAGGATTTGCGGATGATATTGCACTTGTTGCTAAAAGTACAATTGCTGCATCTGAAATATTTACAATGACAAAACGGTCATTACAGCAGATCGGATTAAGTCTAAATGAATCTAAAACTCAAACCATCGTTATCGAGAAAGGAAAATTAAGTAGTACGACATTGAATCTTGGAGGATCAATTGTTAATAGTATTGATGGAGATGAACGAATCAAATACCTTGGGATTAATTTTTCTGATGAAATTAAGTTTGACATTGCCAAAGTAATCAATAATTTAAATAATAAGATCCAAGCTTTAACATCTACTTATCTTCTGAAACCAGAACAAAAACTCAATGTTTTAAATATGTATATTTGGCCTATACTTGTTTATCCTCTTCAAAATGCTCCCCTTCACCAGCTTTCTGACCGGTTTCTCGAAGATGTGGATAAGTTAATTAAAAGTTCGGTGAAGGAAATTTTATGTTTGCCAGGAGACACGCCCGACGCGATGTTGTACACCGAACGTAAATATAAGGGTCTCAGCCTTTTCAAAGCTCAATGGGAAGCATATTTACAGCATCTCAATATTTGCAACATATTATTGAGAACCTCGAATCCTCTTGTCGTTTCTACAAGGAACATAGCAGCAGAAAAGAAAGTATGTTCCAGGAAGTTAAAAATTCCACCTGAAGATCTGGATATAAGTAACATCAATGTCCATAAACTACGACAAAATCTTAGGAAACAAGAGTACGACAAATGGTGTGCGCTTCCACATAAAGGAAAAGGTGTTATTTTATTTCAAGAATATACTCCCGGAAATAAATGGATTTTTTCTAAGGAGGGTCTATCTTCCTCTGAATGGCGGGACGCAATTAAGATGAATGCTAACGTAGCACCAGTGAGAAGTCTTCATGGGAGATCCTTGGACGGTTTCCGTTGCAGATACTGCAAAGAGATTGAAACCTTAGCACACGTCCTAGGATCCTGTCAGCATGGAGAACTCCTGAGAAATTCACGCCATCATAACATCCGAAAACTAATTGCACAAGCCCTTAGAAACAAATCCTTCGAGGTCCATGAAGAGGTGCACTGCGTTGCGTCTGAAGGCGGCGGAATTAGAAGAGCGGACATCGTGGCTCTAGACAAGACTAATAGTAAAGGCTTTATACTGGACCCAACTGTTAGATTTGAGATGAGCCAGACCCAACCATCCGAGGTCAACAAAGAAAAACAACAAATTTATGAGCCTACTATTCCGTATTTTCGAGAAAAATATCAGATGGAAGGCACCTGGGAAGTACATGGTTTAATGATCGGAACGAGGGGCACCATCCCACGATCAACTGTAAACACTATCAAAACATTTGGAATCCATGACATCATTCCAAAAATAATTACTTCAAACATTAAAGGGTCTGTGGCAATTCTGAAAAATCATTTATACGGAATATCATAATACCCCCTCTTTTCTATTCGTTAGTGTGTGATTGTTACAAATATATGTACAAATTTATTATTTCTTAAACTTAAGCTCCTAGTTCACATTTAAATTTGGCTCATCTATCTTACTGTAATCATTACTATTCTTATATGTGTGTTATTCTGTGTTTTTGGAACCCAGGATGCCTGGGCAGACTATTTCTTGAAATAAATTATATATATATATATATATATATATATATATATATATATATATATATATATATCAAATCAGATAAATTTATGACGTTCTTATGTGGAAAACATTTGATAATTTAAGAATAATAGTTTTACAAATGGTAAACACTATAATTATGTGTGTACACTTCAGTGACTGATTGGGAGATTAATTTATTAATTTAAATTAATTTCTTATGTATTTACTACTATTTATTTATTTTATTTGTGTTAATTAATTTATTTCATTTATTTAACTAAATCATTTATTTATTTATTCATTCATTCATTTATTCATTTATTCATTCATTCATTCATTCATTTATTTATTTATTTATTTATTTATTTATTTATTTATTTATTTATTTATGTATTTATTTATTTATCACCATCACTACCATTAGGCCTATATAATCAATTTTTAATGTCCATTCAGTCCTCATTCAGTTGAGAAATTTGAACAAGCGATAGTCATTCGCATTCAGAACGTATGATGAATATGCCACTCCCCACTACTTAAGGTTCTATAGACTGAATATAGTCTATATCCAGTTACTTTTAGGGGGTAAATATGTCTCCATTTCCTTGTAGGAAACCGAAACCTCATTCACTGAATTTAGAGTTGAAAACATCGGCAATTGCAGATATAAATAATTTAAGATATAAGTTTCATTATTGGACGTGAACGTGGTATATAAAAAATAGCTCAGGAGCGCAGTTTCATCGCTCCATCAAAGTCGTGGTTGTGCGTCTTGGTTCAGTACTGTATGTCCGTAATGGTCCGAGTTATTTCAAGCGAAAGTCTAGTTTCGTGTATACAATAATTTCTATTCAGTTCTTTTCTCACAGTAACATAGTCTATTTAAGTAACATTTTATTAGTTTCGGAAAATGTCAACCAAAATGTTGTGCTCATTTATACGTTGCCTCATATTTAAAACTCATTTTTTACGTGTGAGATGTATATTCAATTCACACTAACAGAAAAAAATGAAAGAATTTTGTGGAAAGGAAATGAAACTTCGGTTGTCACGAAAATGCTCACGTCATATCCTATAAACTGAACAATGTTAACGAATCCATTCTTATAAAAAGGCATATAGAGGCTACATTACTTGCTTGAAAGAGTTTATTAGATAGTATAGGTAATCCATATGGCGGGTTGTGTTGTTACTTTTTAAATTATGTTATTCAGTTGTGAATTAACATGAACGACAAACAGACGCGTGCACAAAACATCCATAACTATAGAAAGTTAGGCTAATATAATGTTTCTACTCAAATACAGATGAATAAATAACAATGTAACTACTGCACATTTGCAGGATATTCTTATGTGCTTATGTAAAGCATACCAGTGATTTGTTGTCTAGGGCCCAAAAAAGTTCTTCACTTCATCCTCTAATAGTAGCTAAGTTGCACTTCGTTTTAATGTATTGTATTATTATTATTATTATTATTATTATTATTATTATTATTATTATTATTATATTACTGTTATTATCCAGAAATGCATATCTTAAGAGTGTTAGTTGGGAGGCCGGAGGGAAAAAGACCTTTGAGGAGGCCGAGACGTAGATGAGAGGATAATATTAAAATGGATTTGAGGGAGGTGGGATGTGATGGTAAGGATTGAATTAATCTTACTCAGAATAGGGACCGATGGCGGGCTTATGTGAAGGCGGCAATGAACCTCAGAGTTCCTTAAAAGCCGTAAGTATATTATTATTATTATTATTATTATTATTATTATTATTATTATTATTATTATTATTATTATTATTCAGAAATGTGTATAGAGTGTTAGTTGGAAGGCCGGAGGGAAAAAAACCTTTGGGGAGACCGAGAAGTAGATGAGAGGAAATTATAAAAATGGATTTGAGAATTTAAATTGTTAATAATTATTATTAGACTATATTCTACTTATATTAATTTGTGTTTATCATATTTGTAAAACAATTGAAAGTATAAAATGAAAAAGGGCGAACAATTTCATAAAAGATGACGTGCAAAAAAGTCCATGAACTGGGTTGGGGCACTCTACCGACTAAGCAGAAAAAAAATCGAGGTTCGATACACTATTTAAAATGTAGGCCTATATGTGGCATAGAACGTGAAGAAACATGCGGGATCGAACTGAAAAACCTACATATTATTCAAGGACAGATCATAATCACAAAATTAAAAGTAGGAAATAGTGGACCGATGTAGGAAAATTTTCACTTTTAATTAGCATCATAATACATTGGAACCAGCTACCTGTAGCGGCTGTTGGGAACTAGCTATAACCTATTAGAGTCTGGCTGCGCTTAAGAGAAGATCAACTGACCTTAGCTCTGCCAGATTAAATAAATACATTATTATTATTATTATTATTATTATTATTATTATTATTATTAGTCCTATTTTTATTACAGTATTATTGTTATTATCCTCTAACAATTAGAAGACTTACAACTAACTTAAAATAAGTTGTTGTAATAAGAATATTATTAGACCTAATTCTGAATTATTTATTATTATTATTGTTATTATCCTCTAACAATTAAAAGACTTAAAATAAGTTGTTGTAGTAAGAATACTATTAGACCTAATTCTGAATTATTTATTATTATTATTATTATTATTATTATTATTATTATTATTATTATTATTATTATTACTATCTCCTAGCAATTAGAAAACTTATAACTAACTTAAAATAAGTTGTTGTAGACCTAATAGGAATACTAAAGCCATTATTATTATTATTATTATTATTATTATTATTATTATTATTATTATTATTATTATTATTATTATTAACTAATGTTGTGTAAGTGTGTGTAATGAATATGTAATTATGGTGTTAAGAGTTTCATATGTTGTTTTACCATTTTCCTTTGTTCTGTTTATTTTTTCTGTATTGGTGCTTCGGTTGTGTTTATTGGACGTGTTTAATGTTTGAACAGTTTTGGAAATAAATAAGCACAAGATTTATGTAAGATTACCAAGACAGTGTCATCTAATCATTTAATACGACTTTCTTCAGTTTAGCGTTAAGGGTGATTTAGTGTGTTTTAAAATCTTTGTGTTGTGTGTGATGTTCATGTTGTAACTTTGTATTTGTGTAGTTTTGTATTAGTGTCATTATTTTGTAATTGTATTATTGTATTTTTAATTTTGTGTTGTTCGATTTCTTTTGTATTGGTGTGTCAATTCTTTTTATCTCTATTGACATTTTGCAATCCGTAATTTATTAATTTTTGTTTTTTAAATTCTATATCGATGGGCCAGTTCAAAAGAGAAACAACTCAAAACTTAAAGTTTTGAGAAACGTACAGTTTAAAGCCTCATGTTGCTGTGAAAAATCCAAGGATTGTTGAAATTACTCGAAATTCTGTTAATTATGTTTTATATGCTACATGATTCAAATTAGAGTGTGGAAATTTGATTTTTTACAGCAACATGAAGCTTTAAACTGCAGTTTTCTCAAAATTTAAAATTTTGAGTACTTCCCTTTTGAACAGGCCCGTCGATATGTATTGTTGTATTATGTAAGTTTATTTGTTTTTTGTGTAAATTCTGTTTGTTCCTTTTTGTATTGTACCAACATTACTACGGGGTACCTATCTGCTCATTCTTATGCAATGCATAATTAATTCATTCATATACTATTTGCGTATAATCAATTAACACACTTTTAAATAAATGTGTAAGCCTAATAACCTACAAATCATTATGATAAGAAGAACCTATTAAAAAATATTTCCTTCGGCCTATTCAGTCCTCATTATTTTGGGAATTTTTAACTTCTTGATCATATAAATTAATAAAAAAATGGTTTGACATAAATTACTTTTCTATTAACGAAAATAGAACCATAATTATTCCATTCTCATTATCTGAAAAATGTAACAAACCTCCTACATCTATAAGAAACGTAAAAAATTATATATTACAGTTATATGAACACTAATAAGTTAGTGTTCATATAACTGTAATATATGAACACTAATAAGTTAGTGTTCATATAACTGTAATATATAATTTTTTACGTTTCTTATCACATCTATGAACACTGTATAATTGGCCCAACATGTGTCGTTTATCTTCTACATCTATATTAAGTATTAAATTACATAACTCTAATTGTTGCCTTATACAGTGTAAATGTCCGATTATTAAGGAGTCCTCTGAAGTTAAGTATTTAGGCATAATTTTCGACAGTCATTTAAAATGGAACCAACACATTAATTACCTTTGTAATAAATTATGTAAAATAATATATTATTTTGTTTTATTGAGGAATTACTTGTCAATAAGTTTATTACGCACAATATACTTAACTTTATTTCAATCGGTAATTATGTGTGGAATTATAGGATGGGGTAGCTTATTTAAATCCAATTTTAACCCACTTTATTTATTACAGAAGAAAATAATTAAAATATGTCGTCATATACCTATTGATTTTCCATCTCAAAAATTGTTTTTAGACTTTAAGGTTTTTAAAATAAGACAAATTTATTGAATTGTATTAATACAATTCATACATAAAAATCAAAATAAATTTGAATTGTATTCTCATAGTTATGACACAAAAGGTATGAATTCTTTAAGATTTTTTGAACCAAAATGCAACATTGCTACAGTATTTTAATCATAATAGTAATTTAGGCCCAAGAATATAACAAATTTATATTTAAATATCTTAATCTTGTCAATTCTAATAGTTCTAGTATTAAATTAAAAAAGTTATGTATGGATTTTATAAAAATTGAAAAATTGTAAATTTAAATTTATATATTCTTATTGCGTAGTAGACATAAGAAAAATTGTATTATATGCTTCTTAATTTCAATCAGGAATTCGCCCCTGAGCACGAGTTCTACTCTTTCAGAGGCGAGCTAAAGTTTTTCTGTGTATATTATATTTCATGTTACAATTATTAGCAAACAAATACATAAATAAATAAATAAATATAACAGACGCAGTGCAAAGGCATTATTGAAAGGAACATAATGAAAATATATAATAGAAGTGACTTCCTATGAAAAAGAAACAAAGCTTCGCTTCTACTGGGATTCGAACCCTAGATTCATATACTCTGCCACTTGAGCCATAGCTGAGGACTATAATATAAATGAATGTGTTTAGATATCAGAGATCTAAACACTAAAACTGATTTTAATGTATAGACTAGAACATCCTAGCACTGTTTTCTTTGAAACAGTAGAAAGGAAGATGAGAGTATGCTCAGTGGCAATTAGAGGTAGCGCATTTTAAATTAGGCCTACATGGTCATGTTACCTGACCTAATTACAGTCTTGACAAGCTCGCATCTTCGCCGTACAGAATCCTGAGCCGCAATTAGGCCGGGGAGAGACAGAGAAAGAGAACCTGAAACCCAAACTCTTGGCGCTGTGTGGACTTGGTGATCCTGCGAGACTCGTTCTTGGCATCCGCGCTTGTAACACGTACTTCATTCATTATATATTAATAATGAATTTGCATGTAAAACATTCTCTTTGATTATTCAGCTATAATGATACAAATGAATGCTGATACAGTGATCTGTTGTATATTTATACAACTCTGGTTTATGAATGAAATTATGAAGTCATTCTGTTTTTAGGTACTATAAGTACTTATTACGTTTCCCCGACTGTGCGTAATTTTACTTTGCATTTGAATCATTTTAGTCTATAGGAACAAAAATGTAATGTTATGTATAGAGACCAGATTTAAAGGCAAACTTTTTCATCAAAAAAGGATAAAAAAAAGGGAAAGATATAGCCAAAAAAAAAAGAGTTGAAAAAGGACTATTATGTACTTCCCAAAACACGCTTCAGCACATTCATGGATATACATGGCACACACAATCTTACATTTATCTCTTCACAACAAAATGAAAGTGTTGTATTTGATATAGTCAAAAAAGGACTTCAAAAAAGACAATATTACTCCCTCAAAAGGGTGATATTTTAGTTGAAAACACACTTCAGAACATTCATGGATACAGATAGCACACACAAGCTTAAATTTATCGCTTCACAACATAAGGAAAATGTTGTATTTGATCACATTCAACATTTCAATATGTTTCAACATGATTCTACCTCTTTGAATGCAGAATGTCTTTATAAAGAGAAAATGACCGCTCAGCAACAACTGAAATCATAGGTGAAAATTTTCTTTCTATCCTGAACTCTAAATCAGCAAATTTATTAGTTTTTCAATGTCTGGAATTAGAAGAAGAACGATATTTATTTTCTCTTGCTCAGGAAGTTACAGGCCTATCGGAAAAGAATGGGCTATAAGAAAATTATCTAAATGTTCGCGATATTCTGTCAAAAAAGGACCAAAATAAGAGATGTTTTTAAAAAAGGGAAAAAAGGGAATATAGACTAAAAAAGAGAACAAAAGGGAAGTCAAAACAACATAATTTGGTCGGTGGAAGATGGTTTTGAACATTGTAATTAATTATTTCATGTTTCGTGTTGAAATAAAAAAGGGATTCCCTTTAAAATCCGGTCTCTAATTATGTAATTTATAAGTGATCTTCGATTTAATCTATTGTAGGCCTATTACTACTTCACTTCAATTAGCCTAACAATAGTTTTCTTCATTTTCTCGATTGTTATATTCTACGGTTCTGAAACACAATAATTGCCCGTCTTCCAAATTTTATTTTCTACCTCAGCCAATTTCATTTAGGACGTCGTCTTACTCTTGTTCCTTGTGATATCCAATTTGCAATAACTTACTTGATTGAATGTTTTTTCACCATCCATTAGGCCTGTATGTGGTACCATTAGATTTCTTTCGACTGCATCCATAATGACACGAATTAATTCTGTACTATTATAACATGTCACTCAATCTGATCTACAAAGCTTAGCTTATTTTCGCAGAAATCTACTCGTACGTTATTTCTATAAAAAGTTTGTTGCATTTTAGTTTACCTAAAATTTGTTATTTTTTAACATTTCTGTACATGTGAATATTTTTAATTATTAGGCCTATTCTATAATTAAACTTGCGAATTCGGATATACTTGGAATTAGAAATGAGACAGTAGACCAAGTAGAACGCTTCAAATACTTGGGGTGTACTACACGGTTGTTCCCGATCTCTCATAACGAATTTGAATGCCGTCATGTGCGTTAGGAATCACACCGACAGCTGAATTGCGGAGAGAGATGACAGACCAGTAGTGAGTGATTTCATAATCAGAGTGTACGGTGTATCACAGTAGCAATGCCCAAGGAGGAGTACATAACAACCCTTTCCGATGTCAAGTACAGTTACGTGAAAATCATACGAGCCTGCAAAAAAACATGGTTTCGTTATTTCCAAGAAAGGCATTTTGTGTGTACCTAAAAAGACTGGATAGGATTAATTCCAGTGTGGAAAAAGCAACCAAATCCACTCCTCGTCACAAGTCGCCGCACCCCACGAGATGATACAAATTAATTCCATTCGAGCTTTACCAATCTTATTAACTACACAGAAGATGCCTTTCTTAGAAATAACGAAACCTCGTTTATTGGAGGCTTCCTTTATTTTCACTTAACTGTACTTGGCATCGGAAAGGGTTGTTATGTACCCCTCCCAAAGGGGCTCGATTTTTTTGGGAATTTCTGCTGTGAGTCGCCGTACACTCTGACTATGAGATCACTCACTACTGGTCTGTCACCTCGCACCACAGTTCAGCTGTCGTGTGACTCCTGACGCACATGATGTAATTCAAATTCGTTATCAGAGATCGGAAACAACCCTGCATAAGCAGTAACATGAACTGCTGCCAGGAAGTCAAAAGGAAGATAGCAACAAAGGAAGCTTTGAATAAAAAAGGAGCATTTTCTGTGGACCTCTGGAAAAGAACTAAGGAAGATATTAGTAAGGTGCTTTGTGTGGGGGCGGAAACATGGACATTACGACGAAGTAATGGGAAACAATTAGAAGCATTTGAAATGTGGGTAACTTATGGAGAAGAATGGAGCTTGTGAAATGGGCAGAGAGAATAAAAAATGATGCTATGCTAGAAAGAGTGGGTAAAGAAATAATAATGCTGAAACTGATCAGGAAGAGGAAAGACATTGGTTGGATCACTGGCTAAGAAGAAACTGCCTATTGAAGAGTGCACTGGAAGGTATGGTGAACGGGAGAAAATTTCGATACAGAAGAAGATATTAGATGATGGACAACATTGAGATTCGTGGATCTATGCGGAGACTAAGAGGAAGTCGGAAAGTAGGAAATATTGGAGAATGCTGGGTTAGTAGTGAAAATTATGAGTGAATGAATTCTATTAACTCATTTATTATAGCCTAGGTATATAGGCCTACGTATTTCATCGCTGATTCCATATTTCCTTCCTCAATGACATGACATTTTGAGCATTTATTATTCTACAATCCTCATTAATCGATCGTTCAGCATTTTTTTTGTCGCCAATTTCATTGTTGTTCCTAGATAGGTCTGTTTGTATTCATGACAAGACTTTATGTTTATTTACTATCCTGATTATGTCTGAGACTCTGCTTGCCTTAAGAAGATTTGTTTATATTTTTTGTTGGGTTTCAAATGTCACACTATTCCCATTCTCAGAGATTCTTTGACACCATAATATTTTCACTTTTGTTGTTTTCTTTTCTTCTTTACTAATAACAGAAGAAGCGCTTAAAGTTTGAACAATTACAGTTTCCGTCAATTAAATCCTTCCGGTTCATGGTAGCCATGTGTAATTTCATTGATAGTCTTATAAAATTTAAACTTGCCCTTCGTTAAAATATTGACTACCACGCAATTTAAAACAGTTTCGTGACCAAATAGTTGTTTGAACTAAGTGATTTTTATCTTACCTAGGCCTACGTGCTTGTTCAGAATACTGACAAATTATACCTTTGGAATATCATTATCATCATCCATCTTTTTACTGACATCCGATAGATCGTCTTCATGTAGGCTGGTATCGAGGGATCTGCTTCGGGACTCTTTTCATCATCATGTTCTATCCAGTTCTTTCTGTACATTCTTATGTATTCTAGTAAGGACTTAACTATTCCATTTTCATTTTTCTCATTACGTCGTCATTTCTTTTGGAGTCTCATCACCATACACCTTCTGTGCATCGCATAAATCTGATCTCTGCAGCGATGACTCTGATTTCAACCCGTTTTCTTTCAGTCCATGCTTCACTTCCGTGTGAAAGGATTGGTGTGGCTAGCTAGTACTTTGTAAATATGTAATCTTGTATCTCTCTGAACTAAGTAGGCCTATGAATTCATTCTTTAGTTTATAGTGCTCAGAGTTTTAATAAAATTAGCTATTTCATTAGAAATATCTAAGTCATTATCAAATGACAGGTAGTAGCCAAGATTGTTAAAGTAATTAATTCGTTCTAGTAGCTTTTTATCTAGGCATAGGCAAATTTTGTTAGGAATTGGTTCCTTCCCTTTGAAAGCAAGTAGGCTAGACTGTTTTTGTTTTTTCAACGAATATTTGCATAGCCCTTCTTATCACATTCTGTAACTACTCACTTAATATTGTGATGAATAGAATGTGTTAATTGAAATGCTTGACTGTGCCACTTTTGAGTAGGCCTACGTATACATTTTATAATTAAGTGAAAGCCTATAAGAAATTCATTAGAATGTTATATAGCTTAGGCGTATTATATTGAATTTCCATAATTATGTTCCACCTGGAATGAACAGAAATAATTAATGGAATCTGTGTTATCCTAAATTACATTAGCGTCACGCCGCATCGTCACGTCTTTTGGACAAATTTAGTACCGGTACTGGAATTTGTATTTGTTACATGAAGGTTACAAAATTCTCTTTAAAATTACATTTTTAAATTCTGTACTAACAGCAAGTGCCGATGATTTTTAAGGTGTAATATCTAAGAAAAATAAGCTACATTCAATATCGGCACGTAAAACGACAAGAATATCCCTAATATAAGTTACTTATGACTTTTCAGTGTGTAATTTCTTACACTAATGCAATCGAAACATCTAAACACAAAGTAACATAGCCTAGATTAATGTTAAACAACTAGGCTAATTGGCACAACTGGTACATTGTTTGTGATATTACTTGCGTTTCATGTAACTTATTGTTCAGAAGCGATCTGAAAGATTGTTTCCCTTTTGTCAAAACTAACATGAGCCTATTGTAGGGTCTATTAATTAATAAATAATAATTATATTTTTAAAGGTTGAACAAATCATGCTGAAGCTTTTATTGAACTAAACAACGCAATGCTTCTACTAGACATTAATAGGCCTATAATAAAGTTCAGTCTAACTTCGAAAAATGTTCTTAAAATCCCAGTTTTATTATTGAATAAGTTCACTATTCTCTTAATTAGTTTTTATGTAAGTTCTATTATTTTATTATTTACTAATAAGCAATAACAGTAAGCTTATATTACGATACAAGGTTGGGAAGTGGTTTTTACAAAATCGAGGAAGCAATATTGTTCCAAAGCCTTCACAAAACTGCATTGTAATGGTAACTAAGTAACAATAAGTGCACTATAATGGGTCTATTTCAGTATAGTTTTATGTTATGAAGACTGGTTTCCCTAGCAACAAGTTTCTTTGTGGGAATTCTAACTTTCAAGGACTAACAACTAGGGTGCGAATTAAGATTTCTGATGTGGGGGGGATATAATCCTAAATAAGTTAGAGAATACCATAAAATTCGACTCTCCCAAGTACTAACATTGTACCTCAATTTTTTATGGTTTTGAGTTATGCTAGTTAATATGGTCTTAAATTGTTTCTTTTTCTTCCAGTACTATCATTGTAGCTCTAAACCTTCCCAATCGTATGTAAAATCTTATTGTTACTATCTGTATACACTGATTTACACGATCCTTTTAAAACTTCATTTGCTTCTCCTGAAAAATGGAAGAAAGTGAGTTACAATGTTAATACTTGTGAGGGTAGAATTATTATTATCCTCATTTGATACGACTCAACGCTTGGTCACACTGAGTTGCTTGTCTTGCATCTTGATCATAATAATAATTATATTCATGAGCAGACTTAAGATAAGATGTGTAATTCGTAAGTTACTGATTGTTGTCAGGTGAATATAATACATTAGCATTATTTTCTTTGCTTACTTTATACTGTAGTTAATAAAGTATACTCAAATTAAAACAATTATAGGCTTATTTTATGAGGGGGGATAGAAATTATCCCTGGCAGGGATGTTAATAAGAATTTATGAGAGGGGGATAACTTTCCAACAGGGGGAAATACCCCCTTTCCCCCATTAATTCGCACCCTGCTAAAACAATAGCAAAAAACATGATCGTGCAAAGAAGTATTTTGTAGAGTGAATAGACTATTTCGGTGCATCATTCTAGACTATACACTAGACTGACAGTTATTTAAAATTCTTAATTAGCTTAAATTCCTTATTTTAGTTCAGAATGGTATTGTAGAGCAGATGAATATTACTCACTAGTTACTTAGGCCTATAGGGCTTACAGTTTTTTTTCAGCATTTCTAATAACCAAATCTGTGGCAGCAACATACCAGCTTTTAGGCTATAACTTACTGACAAATGAGAAAACTCATTCTTGTTTAAGGTTATGATTACGCTAATATTTTAAGAGATAAATATAATTTAACTGACACTTCAAGAGTTGAACAAAATATCCTTATTTTTATAACTGGGATTAATTTTGTACTAACTGTGTTTCTCAGACTATCACCACTTTCTGACAGAGGCCTAAGCCCTATCTTCCTACTTCATTCTCATCCCTGCTATTGAATATTTGTCTCACGACTTACCCTGAAACGGATATCCTGTGAAGTAGGGTGCCATGTTCAGTGTTGACACAGCCATCGAAGAGCCAGATAAGACAGCTGTTGACCAAATTTTTATTTTCCCGGTGGAATCTGTTGCAGTCAGTTTGGCGCTAAACGTAAACAATTTTATTTATGCTTACACTAACACGTGACTTGGAATTTTGAATCTTGCGACTCTGCTGATCTTCATTTAATAACCCATCTGCCCCCCTCACACGCCAGAAGAGTTATTAATAATGAACACTAGAATTGTTACACTCGCTTTCTTGTGAATATTTCGAACGCGGCGTTTACGACTCGTGGTGGTACGGAGATATACAGACTAGCCAGTGTGTTTGGCGGATGTATTTGTTAATAAAACATGTTCTGGACGTTTGACAGTCCGAATAAATTGTACTTGTAGCGGAAAGGCACTTGCGATAAGGACACTTTGAGTTTAGGCACCTGAGGTTGCGGACGTTGAGGGAGACGATGTTACGGTTCTCCGCGTTTGAAGGTCCGGGCGAACACTGACGGATGTGGAGGAAGACAAGTCAGTTGGACAATCCAATTGCCCTTCCAAGAGGCAGTGGTGGAGAGCCTCTATCGGTAGACCCACAGACTCCCTTCTTCTCCTCCTCTTCAGATGCTGCAGATTCTGGACCACGCCTCCTAAAAATACAATTTACCACGCGTTGTCGGCGTCCCTTTGATCTCGGAGCAAGTTTGTTCTCATTGGTCGGAACGAAGACGAGGAGGAGGGGCGCTCTGCAAGTGAAGCCGAGCAGGTAAAAAGGCATGGAATGTTAACCTCCTCTCTCTCCTAGTCTAACCTGGGACAAGTACCACCCCCCTTAATATAGTCCTGGGACATAAAATCGGTTGATGGCTATTACTTTCTTCTGAGAGCGCTGGAGTATTTCATTTACATTTTTTTTCCTGGAGAGGCGGGGATGTGTGGCAAGTGCACTACAATGAGGATTTAAAAATTTGAGGCAGTATAAACGCACATTAAATCCATGCATAGGCCATCAAACGCAAACTCACTTTAAATATCTGCTGCATATGACTCTCTAATCATGAAATTATTGGCTTTAAAACTAATGCAATTTTGTTTTTTTCTGCTCTGCAAGGAAACCATAATGAATGCATGCGATTCGTCGACGTAAGGCTTTAACGACACAATTTTATAGATAGATATAAGCCTACCTGATATTTTTGTTTCGAAACGTCAAAGTGCAAAAAAACTGCAAAATTAAATTGGTTTTATAGCTAACTTGAAGGATAGTACACAATTATTTCGAATATAAATTGCCGTGTGGCTGGTTAGGGCCTGCAACACAAACCAATAATGTTTTTCCACAACACATTTCCTACCTTCAGTGCCAGCCGTTACAAATAGAACTAGAAGCAAACGTCTAGCTATGACAGGTAGGCTATGTTAGAAATTGTGCAGGTAAAGGTAGTATAACTTATTAATTTTATATTACGTTCACATAAAATAAGTAAGTCATAATTAGTAGCGACTTCCATATGCGCATATATCCTATATAAACTTTGTATTTTCGACACCAACAATGACGTGTTTCAATTTGTTTTCTGTTAACTGAGCACACACAACCATCTCTAGAATTCAATAATTGGAATAATTAATTAAATTTGATATAGACCTTTGGTATAACTTACTTCCACTTGTTTCGTATTTCTCATGTATGACATCTAATTAAAAACTCTATTCTTTATTAGTAATTGAAAAATAAATAAGTTACACCGCTGGATGTTACATTCATTTTTAAAAGGTAGGCCTATTAGACCCGGTGTCTGAAGCTCTTTTTATCACTGAAATTTTCAGCTAGAATCGTTCTATGGATTTTAAAGAACCCGGAGTTCATTGCCGCCCTCACATAAGCCCGCCATCGGTCCCTATCCTGAACAAGATTAATTCAATCTCTAGCACCATATCCCATCTCCCTCAAAATATTTTTTATAACTTATTAGGTCTATTCTTTCATCTTCGTCTCGGTCTCCCCAAAGGTCTTTTTTCCACTCTGGTCTCGCAACTAACAATCTATAGATTACTTACAACTTACCTACTGGCTTTTAAGGGACCCGAAGGTTCATTGCCACCCTCACTTAAGCCCGCCATCGGTCCCTATCCTGCGCAAGATTAATCCACCCTTTGATGTGGTCGTGCCAGAGAATCAGTCCCATTCCGAGGCTTATTGTAGGGATTCGTAACAAGCTGTTTTTTACGGTGATGGGTTGTTCGCCCTTCGCCCAACCCCCAAGCTGGAGGACCACCCGTTATCGACTGTTCACGACTGCTTATTCAATATATTCGCAGCTACCCT
This sequence comes from Periplaneta americana, assembly GCF_040183065.1. Classification (NCBI taxonomy): domain Eukaryota; kingdom Metazoa; phylum Arthropoda; class Insecta; order Blattodea; family Blattidae; genus Periplaneta; species Periplaneta americana. Next base: position 84,429,411 of record NC_091132.1, on the reverse strand, counting down.
CCATATCTGGATGCCGTCTCCTCTATGCGCCATGCCGTGTTGATAGGGACCCACAATACAGATTATGCATTTCTATATGTGCTACATGTCCTGCCCATCTCAAACGTCTGGATTTAATATTCCTAATTATGTCAGGTGAAGAATACAATGCATGCAGTTCTGTGTTGTGTAACTTTCTCCATTCTCCTGTAACTTCATCCCTCTTAGCCCCAAATATTTTCCTAAGCACCTTATTCTCGAACACCCTTAGCCTCTGTTCCTCTCTCAAAGTGAGAGTCCAAGTTTCACAACCATACAGGGTGCTATGCATAGACATTTCGCTAGTCCGCTCTACGAGCGTGCTAAACTAGCCCCGGCTATCGACTGATTACTTGTACAGGATTCATATCATATATCATATCGCTAACGCTGGTTTATGAATACGAAAAACGTTAGTTCGCTGATCATCCATCGGAAGCCAGCGCTAAGAATGTCTATGAATACGGCCCTAAGTGACTTAGCATCCTCCTGTTTTTAAAAATCACTGCATTGAAATAAAACGCTGCAATGTTAAATACGAATTGAAATGTTACTAGAACAATCAATACAAATTATACATTATTTTTAACATAACTTGTACAATGTATGAAAAGTTTTTAATTGCTCTATTAGAATCTAATAATCGCGTGAGTTACACCGATTTATATAGGCTATACTGTATAGCCTACCCTATATAAGTTAAGTTATTGGAAGATTTGAGACATGATCCTTTGACTGCGATTCTGGTGTATGACTTCTCCTTTTGAATGCTGAGAAGGATCTTTAAATGATTGTAGAATTGTTAAAATAAGCAATATCGTCTGTAGGCCTACGCCTATAATTTATAGGAATCCTTCGATGTAGATTTCATTCTCTTAAAACGGCACTTCTTCTGAAACACTTTGTCTATGTTGTGTTATTTTTTAATGCACCCAGTAACTGAGGAAAATTATTTCTGAAATGGTGATAATTATGATTAAAATTATAGGAGTTTTTAACCGTTTGATATACAGAGTGAACCGTAAGTAATGTCATTAACAAAGCTCGGAACTTGGGGACTTGTGTCTTTGAATGTGGCTAAGCGACCGGACTTCAATGTCAACAAACTCCCGCTTCCAGCACAGAGGTACTGTAAGGTCTGCTATAAAAGTGGTTCCTGGCTGAACAACATAATGATAATATTATGGTAGGTTGAAACAAGTAATTTTATAGCATATATATAAATAAACATACAAAATATATCAAATTTACAGTTCTGTTCTGTATATTTTATACAGTGTATGACTACATGCATTCGAATATTTTTCGAACCCATACCTTCTTCGTCTGTTAGTTAAACATGATTTGAAACGAAAGAAACTTATTTCCACGTCACATGAAGTGACGGGAGCAAAATTAATTTTTTAATTTTATTTATTTTAACTAGCTACCTACTGAATACAAATTACATTTATAAAACAAAAATGTTTCTAGCCACTACCGTAAGAGCCAGGCTCGTGTACGGTGTGGTCTTAGTCAATAATGTAACATACAATTTACGAGGACACTTTACTAAATATAGTAAGTAACTTAATTCAAACCAATAAATACAACACAAGAGCAAGAATAAAGAAGAAAGAGAAAATGAGAGAAAAATACACATTTAATACAAATTGACAATTCGACAGAAGCCAGTGATATTCAGTAAAAACAAGAATATAGTAGACAGAAATAAAAGGTAAAAAAATACATTTGTTAATATTATATTATATCGTGGATAATTTTACAAATTTATTTTTTAAAGCTTCAATTTTAAAAAAATTTCAGATTTGGAAAATGGTTTGTAATTGTAGGCCTATTATAAAGTCTTAGACCGAAATAAAGTATTGAATGTTTTCACTGTCACTGTTTCCTGTTCGATTTTCAGTAGTTGCTAGCTGATCTCGTATCTGAGAAAGATAAGTATCCTAAATTTGTCTCGAAAATAGTTTTCAATTTCTATGTCACTACTAGGGAAGGTTCCACTACGACTTGATCCATGGCTATGGACAAATTTTCCACCGATTTAAGGGACTGCAATGTATTTCAATGAATGCCCGTTTCCAATCTCTAGTTTGTGTTTGACAGAAGTTACAAAATATAAACTCTCCATTCGAAGAAGAAAATGTATCTCCTCAGAATTCCTCCACGAAATTCTGTACCTATATTTTAAGAAATATATTTTCAAACGTATACAATACCCATTCGAATAATACGTATTTTATTATTTTCAAACAGACCGTTTACCTCTAATTAATTATCTGAATGTCGTTGGCTTCGACACGACACAGTTTCATCGTCCGTCTTCCTGCCATTCGATGTGACCACTTTCTTAGTACACACGACTGTCCCTGAGCACTTGCAGCGTGAGCTTTGTGTACGTTGTACCTGTAACCTTACTCATGCACACGACACACAAGTCCCCAAGTTCCGAGCTTTGGTCATTAATTTCAGGAGGTTATTTTTTAGATAGCCTATTTCAAACAAAAAAAGTTTAATACAATTTTGCTCGTTATTGCTTTCTCTTCAAGATAAAAATTGTTCTATATGAAAGATTTTATAGCGTCTTTTGGGAAAGCTATTAATTGAATTCCCAAAATGCGTAGTCAATTTAAGAGAGCAGTATATTATGATAATAAATTACTGAAATAATTTTAGTTTTGTCTTTTAAATATGCAGAAATTTGATTTGAAAAATGTAATATTAAAAAATTAATTAACAGAACGAAAAGTTACATTTCTTCGGATCAAATTTCTGCACATTTAAAGGATAAAACTATTTTTTTCAATCATTTATTATCATAATACACTGCTCTCTTAAACTGATCGAGCATATCGGGAATTCAAAAAATGGCTTTCCCAAAACACGTTATGAAATGTTTCATATAAAACAATTTTTATCTCGAAAGGAAACCAAAAACGGGTAAAATTGTATTAAAATTTCTGCTTTGAAGTATCTCAAAGAATAACTCCCTGAAATTAGGCCTAATGACATTACTTACGGTTCATTCTGTATAGGCCTACTTACAAGCAAACATTCTGATGGGGACAGACAAAAAAAGTTAAATTATTTTCTTCCATCATGTTAATAAGGTGAAAAGAAATGCTTATACAAATTCTGGCAACTCGACCGCAATTACGAGGGCGTCCAGAAAGTGATTTTCCCTAGGGTCGTTTACAGAAAAAAATCACAATTGCGTGGAAAGATTTATTGGAATAGATACACCAATTGTTGCGCTATTTGTCAACATATCCTCCACTGGAAGTGAGACATTTTTCATACCACGGGAATAATTGTTGTATCCTTGTGTCGTAGAAGGCAGCCGCCTGGGATCAGAACCAGCGTTTGATAGCCTCTGCACCACTTTGTCGATCCCATGATATGACGAATGTCTCAGTTCCCATGGGGAATATGTTAAAAAAATAGCTCAACAATTGCTGTGTCTGTTCCAATAAATTTTTTCAATGAAATTGTGTTTTGTTTCTGTTAACGGCCCCTTACGAACTTATTTTTACGGCCCTCGTAATTGCAGTCGAGTGGCCAAAATTTGTATGAGCACTTCTTTTGACATTATTAACACGGTGGAAGAAAAAAATCTTTTTATCTGCCCCCATCATAATGTTTGCTTGTTAGCTTAATCGTAACTCCTTTAACATAAATTTCACTTAATATCAATCAATATAGCTTCCTGGTATTATACGCCGTTTTCGTTTTCACGGCGACTTAGGCAACTGATTGCACTATGCCGATTATAGGTCTGTAAATAGGCCTACTTATTTTTTGAGACAATGATTGGATATTTCTTTCTAGGATTATTATTGTTTAGTTTTATTAATCTTAATTAAATTATATGTATAGTCCTCTTTTATGTATACTTGTATTAATGAAAGATTATATACCTATTATTTTCATGCTATTCGAGTGCCTCATTGATTCCAGCAATTTGTTGTCTTATACTGTAAAAGGAATAACGAAGAACTGATGCACAAATGTTGGGTAGCCAGATACGTATGAGCCCAATAGGGTAGGCTACCCATCTGGTCATAGTCTACCTACTTGTCTTGATGTTGTAACCCAGAGTTGTCCAAAAGGTGATTCGCGAATCACTGTGTAGTCACTATACAACGTGCAATATAACTCCCTCCATTCGCCCACCTCCCTCGTAAGGCACCTGGCTGCCATAGCGTGTGCTTGATACAGTAAACAAGCTAGTAGCGACCGTACCGGGAGTATAAGGACCGTAACACACTTGAAGAGTTTTCGCTAGCGAGAAATGTGTTGCGAGAAAGAGGCGAAGAGCCTCCTCCACACACTTGGCGAGTTCTCGCTATCATAGATCACACCTCGCTATGATCATCTATGCACTCCCTTCATGCAGAAAGCATTTTTCTGATTATAGTAATGACTCGTTCGGTGAAATATTATAGGTTATGTATTTACGTATATTGTCGTACTTAAATATATACAGTCTTACTAATAAACCGTGTATAGTTTTTATACGAGACTTATGCAGAGTTGAGATAGAAAACTTTACTAATAAACCATGCATAAGCAATGGATGTATAAACAGGCTGTAACTATACAATGGAAATTGCTTTGCAGTAGTTATATACACGAAACCCCTTGTTTAAGCGTTGTATATAGAGAGAAAATTGCCGCCCCTCTAACAGCTGTTCGTATCGACTGTCATTTTATGATGATGGTTGCCTTGTAACCACAGAAGAACAAACCGAAGAGCACAAAATAATTAGAATAATATTGCTGTATCTTCTACTCTTTGGCCAAAATATAGTGTGGTAATCGATCAGAGCCAGTTGTACTATCGATACTTAACACGCCACACTAGAGCGCTCTACCGGATGCAATAGAGAACCTCAGATATTCTATTACCTTTCGTAACTAAGTAATGACGAAACTATGACGTAGCTGTGTAACAGTTATACTGTTATACACGACGTATGTAGTGATTATTAGTAAGGAATTTACACACGACATATAAACGAGCTACTCATTGTATAAGTAAAAGACAGTTAAACGTATGTATATAGAGTTTTTATTAGTAATACCGATAACCTGTAAGTATACTTTACAAATTACGTACGAACGCTATGTTGAATCTGAGTATTCAGATGATGAGGAAATGGAGTTACATGAACATATTTTGTTAATGAAAAGAAAAAGTAGGCCTAAAATTAAAGCCAGAAATGTCTGAAAATCACAGGGCGAGTTTTGGACACTGGTTTCGATTTGAATGATGATACGAGTACGTTTAGGCATTATTTCAGGTTGAATGGACCACAGTTTTTTTGCCATTCATGATATGACAGAGGATTCTTTGCTATGTTCTGATTAAAATTATGTAAACTGTTAAGACATAATTATAGATACATTATTTCAAATGTTTAATTAATACTATTAAATCTCATCAAAATAAAATATACCCTATTTATTCCAGATTTCTTCTTTAAGTTTCGTGTTTTTATGGTTTTCATCCCGTGTATCATATAAATAGGCCTACGGGTGACATCATACAAGTTCGATAAGTTTCTGACTGCAATTAGCCTATAAGCCATCTTTCCTCATTTTCAAATAAAAATAATAGAATTCATCGCCACTTGTGATATCTTTTTCTACATTCAATCGTCATAAAGAGTATAAATGTCAAACATCTTTGATAAATGTGTCAAGAAAATTCGCTGAGCTACCGATTCCAGCGAGAAACTCGCGCGAGGTTTTTGCCTCGAACGAGAATCTCTTCCAGTGTGTGCATGTCCATTTGAATCCATGTTATCAATTTTTTAATTTTTTCGCAACACATTTCTCGCTGGCGAAAACTCTGCAAGTGTGTTACGGGCCTGAGGTGGTTTACGAATGTCTCTGTCCAAGCCTTCGACCTCCAAAAGAAGGAGATTTAATGTAGAGTGGGAACTAGAGTTCTTTTGCTGTGAAGATAGTAATAATATAAAATGTCTTATATGTTCCTAGACAATTTCCGGCATGTTTCGAGGGAATGAACAACGTCACTTTGTTGCATGGCGTTCTCAATATGCTGAGTTGAAATGTAGCTATTATTGATTATTATAAATATGATTATATTAGCGCTGTTGGATATTATATTACAGTTATTATTAAAATTATTATTATTATTATTATTATTATTATTATTATTATTATTATTATTATGCATATTCCCTCATTATTCCATGAGTAGTTCGGGCAAAAGAATTGAATAACCTGTTAAGTTAGCATGCTCTGCATACTGACGTTCCTGCACCTGACATGACAGTTAACTTACACTGTGTCATGGAAGATAGCCAAATGTCTCAAATCATTTCAGGAAGGGGAGTTTGTAAAACCATGCATGGTTAAAGTTGCAGAAATTTCGTGCCCCAAAGAATTGCAACACTTTTCGGAACTTACACCTTTCTTGACAAACTGTTGCACGAAGAATTTAAATCATATCTAATTATATATCTAGGCAGATTGATGCTATAATTCATAACTTTGTATATTTTTCTCTCGCTTGTGATGAAAGCAATGATTTGACAGATACAGCTCTGTTATCTGTTTTTATAGGCCTACGCGGTGTTGACAAACAGCTTAATGTTGAGGAATATTTATTAAACCTGATTCCTTTAAAAAATAATACCACTGGAGAAGAAATATTCAATGGCCTTTGCTCGTGCGTATATAAATATAATGTACAGTAGTCGAAGCTAGTGTCCATAGCTACTGATGGAGCCCGTTCCATTGTTGCCGAGAAAAAGGGTATAATTGGCAGACTGAAAATGTTTCTACACAGTACATTGCATTCTTCATCAAGAAGCTCTCTGTGCCAAAACTTTGAATTTTCAGCAAGTCATGGATGTGGTGAAACGTAATATAAACAAAATTCGGAACAGCGCACTGATTCATCGCCAATTCAGAGAATTAATAAAAACTATAGGTGTAGATTTCGAAGATCACATATTTTTACGTCAGGTGGCTCAATAGAGGTGAGATGCTGCATAGATTCTTTCATCAGCGAAACCTGATTGGTGTATTCATGAACGAAAACGGAATGCCTATAAGCTTACCTGAGTTGTACAATGCAGACTAGGTTTGCGATTTAGCATTTTTGTCCGACATCTGCGGACATTTAAGCTATCTGAATATTTCGTTACAGGGTTGTCAGCAGTAGGCTATATTGTTGTTATATATTGCTTGATTAGGCCTACTGCTTTTGTAAATAAGCTTCAACTCTGGAGTGAACATATCGAGGGAGATCAATTTAATTTTTTTTTCCTGCCTGAACTCTCTCTCTCAGATTTCAACATATAAACTCAAAATATATTACAAAAATCTGAAAACTATGAAATTGGAACTTGCAGAGAACAGATTTGCTGAGTTTCAACGTTTAGAGAATCACATTGCTGTCTATAATGATTCCTATAGATGTAAGAAAAGCATCCATAGACGTGCAAGTTGAGCTAATATAATTGCAAGCAAACATAGTAACTAAGAAAATATGTAGCAATCTTACAGGTATTGCCCTGTACAAAGTTTTGTGTGAGAACAAATATCGAAAGATTCGCTCTTTCCCCAGCTTTGTGGAAGCCATGTTTGGGACTACTTATATGTAAACAGTTCTTCTCACGAATGAAAACTGTAAAGTCAAAATGTAGGACCCGCATGACGGACGAACATCTTCGTGGCCAGTTACTGTTGGCAGTGTGTGATGCAACTCCAGATTTCAATGCAATATTGCTGAAACAAATACGTGAAACTGAAGAAGGCTAATTTCAGTAGAATGCATTTCATTCGTTATTTACGTAGACATAAATATTGGTTTATTTTTATATCAGACTAATGATGATTATGTATTTAATTTCAATTTACATAGGACTTGTAGTTCATAATAATTGTTTATTCCCAAAGTGTTTTGAATCTATTTAATGGTTTATACTACGAATAGGCCTAGTTATCATACCGTTCCAACGTCTATAGTTTGTTTATGTATTTATCTGTATTAATTAACAAATTGTGATTTTGCATCAAGTGAACTTCCCCAATGAAGTCTAGCATACAATAAACTCGCCACTGTTCTAGTTAACGCACCTGTCGCTAACCACATCTTCAACCCTCCCACCCGAGGTCATGAACTTATGCAAGTAACGTCTCGGAAGTGATTCGGCGCAGACGATCCTTTTGGCCGCACATATTGTAGACCTAACCTATAGTAGTTCCGGAATGTTGAAAATGTTAAATTCCAGGACACGGTGGAATACCGAAGAGTGTAGGTATTTCTGATTATTAAAATTATACCTCTCATTTAGACCTATATGTATGAAACATTCATGTTGCCTATAATATTCTGTAACATAAAGAAAAAATGATATTTTTTAACATTATAACTTACTAGGCCTATTTGAAATGTGAGAAGAATGAAGTGTATGAAAAGACAGACAAGAGTCAGAAATGAAGCTGTGCTAGAAAGAGTGGGTGACGAAAGAATAATGCTGAAACTGATCAGGAAAAGAAAAAGAAATTGGCTGGGTCACTGACTAAAAAAGAAAACTGCTTGCTAAAGGATGCACTGGCGTGAATAGAAGAAGATATCAGATGATAGACGATATTAAGATATATGGATCGTATGCAGAGACTAAGAGAAAGGAGAAACATAGGGAAGATTGGAAAATGTTGGGTTTGCAATGAAAGTCCTGCCCTTTCGCAGAAAACTATAAATCAATGCCTTATTTGATGATTTTATTGTCATCTATAAATAATATTGCACAATACACATGTTGTACCTATCTATATAAAAGTACCGTATTTTAAAGTTTTATATTTCTGATTCAACAGAGAATATCGTCGTTGTTCCTGCAATAACTCCTATGTGCAAAATATACAATTTCTCAGTAGGAGGAAAAAACACATTTATTCATCCTATGGCAGGGGATTGTGAATTCTTACATTTTCGAAAGAACAAAATATAATTACATCTAGGAGATTTTATTTTTTGCTGTATCACTATTTAAGTTATTTATTAGAGCAAATATCTGAAAATCGATAAATATGTCACATAGGAATTATTGCAGGAACAACGACGATATGCATAAGTAGGCTCCATATTCCAGCCACCTATAAACTGGAATAAAGTTGCCTGGTTCGAAATATATGTGACGTCACAGCGCAAGTACAGGTACGTTTGTACACAAAATAGTTACGCATCCTCTGCCCTCTTCCTCTAAGTCTAGAATGTCAAAATAGCGACGCAGTCATAGTCTTATAGATCACTGCTCTTACTGGTCGTATTATTTAAATAACTACAACTTTGTAACTGATTGAAGGTTCATTGAAGAGGTAAAATGCCTTAGGTAAGACGCTCAAGCGTGTAATATTGCAAGGCATAATTGAGGATATTTTAACTAATATTTTCACTGTCAACATAGACAACATTAGATATAAACTGTGTAAAATAAACATAAAAGAAAGTGTGTTGAACGTAATCCAAAAGAACCAGTACCATAAAAATCTGAAAAATTATGAGGATATTAGCTCAACGTTTAGCATGAATTTATATAGCCTACCATGATGTTCAGTGCCAACATCTCAATTAATAAATTGAATAGGGAATTTCTAGAAAAGTAGGCTACATAGAAAATTAGTGCGTTTTCAGTAATGAACGACATGCAGTATTCTAATTAAACACGAATAAATATCAGACAACAGGAATGTCTTGTACTACAACAAGCACCAATAACGTAATGTGCTATTGAAAGAATTTCTTGCAATATAAAATGATTTCAAGTGACATCAGCATAATATGTTCAAGTTCCGTAACTTACGAATGCACCTTAGGCCTATTAGAGCCTATTCACTGCAAAGATAACACGGCTCAAGCATGTACTGTATTTACTATTATAGCTTCAGAATGTCGGGAGTTGATGTACTCCACGAACACGCAGCAACGACGTGTTTATTTATATCCTTATCCATTGCATTACCTGTGTTCGGCGTAGGCCTACTACAGGGACATCATTTTATTTTTACAAATATTTCTAATATTAATCTGGCTATACCTTTGAATTAACGGTTGAGGATCGGAAACACTTGTTACCCCTTCTACGACCGGAGTTTGATGATACTAGCGTAAAGTAAAAACAAATCACTTTATTAGGTATAGGTTGGAAAAAAATGTAGTACATCCATTTACGTAAACTATCACGATTTTGATTTTTATAATTTTCGTTCGGTTTTTATTTACTCAAAATATAGTGCTGTATTAACAATAGGCTAAGTGTTCGTTTACTCACTATCTGAACTATCCTGGCGGACGTATTCATTATTCAATGTATGGTATACTGTTTACAGCACTTTAGCATACAATACGAAAAGTGCATTTGAATTGACAAATAGTGAAAATTTAAACAAATTGTTGAAAATGGTGACCGTTCATTTCGATACAGGCTTGAATTCGTTTGTGCATATTATCAAAGACATTTTTAAGCATATGTTCGGAAATTGAATGCATAGTTTCTTAAATGTAATTCTTTAATTCTTCTGTCGTTGTAGGATGTTTAGCAAACACAACTGTTTTACAGTAACTCCAAAAGAAATAATGCAAATCACTCAAAACAGGCGACATGAGGGGCCATAATCCTGCTCGTGTTGAAATATTTCTCTGCCTACTCTATAAAAGAGTACCTTATGTACTGTAAATTCAATCTTCACTTCTGCCCGATCCGTACAGATAAATTTACTCAGGCATGTTATCTAGTGTCCGTCCAAGTGGTTATGTTGCAGGGTCGTAGAAAGGGGGAAAATCATGTGACAGTCACGAGGCCCTTTTATTTAAATTATTTTAAACATTTTTGTATAATATTACGTAGCCACTAACCTTTACAGAGGAACCAGCAGAAATATCTCGGGGAAACCGGGATGAGACGTAACCAAACGACGTAACAGTACCTCTGCGAAAATATCTATGATTCAATAAATGAATGCACTTTTTCACTGGAAAATGCGACTATATTTTGGGAACGTACTGTACTCACTCAGTACTGTTTACTATGACCGTAAGGCGACTTTGACTGCATATGCTTCCTTGGTACTGTGTGAGGACGGTTGGAAGTTTACTAGTAGAAGAGGTGAGAGTGAAGTACATTCAAAAACTCAGGTACAATAAAAACTGAAGTAAAAATAAAATGATGTCCCGTATATACCCAATACGTCTTTAACTTCAGTATCTAGGTAGCTGAAATAGGAGCCTATGCATAAGATAATTTTTTCCAAATTTTCAGTACAAGATTGTTCTTTACTAAGACCATATCAAGTAGAATTGTATACGCCTGTACTTTATCTGGAGTCGTTCATTGAATATCTCAGTTCATATTGCGTATTTAAGGAATATTATTTGACATCCAAATTTGAGCGGCTTCTTCCAAGGCCGGTGAACTGTTGAAAGAGGAAAGGAATTCGGAAGCTGAAGGCTTATAATTAATCGACTGCCTTTTCTTTTCATGACGCGGAACCTGAAGTTTCTGCTTTCCAAATTACACTGCAAGTGATTTCCAAGCCCGCGCCACCACGAGGATCTCCGACCTCACGTCGTAGCCACGCGGTCATTATGGTCAGTATGTGGCTATTAGTTTATTGGGCAGCCTTGCGCCGATCTGACTTGTCCTTAGACGGTTTATATTACACATCTGCGGCCGGGTATTAGCCTCTAAGTATAGGGCGATGCAGTTCTTAAGGATGCAAAATGTTATTCCTTTCACAGCTCGGAATCGTCGTCTTTTTCTTTTTACATCGCTCGAAAAGAAAGAAGCGATTTATCCAAGTGCTGCGCATTTAAGGCTCAATTGTTTTTATCAGCTTTGTAACTCCCCGCAGGAGCGGCTTAGTGTTACAACTACCACTATAAAAGTTTCTCGCGAGATCAATTAAACGCTTCGCGTAGTCAAGAACTGGATCTGGTTTCATAATTGCAATTATTATTTACAGGCATCTATAGCAGTAAAATGCACAGGCTAGTTTAGAACTAAACAATAATAATAATAATAATAATAATAATAATAATAATAATAATAATAATAATCATAATAATAATAATAATAATTATCATCATACTACAATAGTAATAAAACAATAACAAAATATAATAATAATAATAATAATAATAATAATAATAATAATAATAATAATAATAGGCTTGGATTGGAATAAACTAATGGGGATCCTAAAGAAAATAGGTGTGGATTGGAAAGGGAGAAGACTATTCAGTAATCTTTATATGAAACAACGACTCAGTCAGGATAGGAGAAGAAATGTCAGAAGGAAGCAAAATAGGGAGAGGAGTACGGAGTACGTCAAAGATGTCCTTTATCACCTACCCTGTTCAACATCTACTTGGAGGATTTAGTGAAGAACGGTTTTCAGAACTTGAGAAACCACGAAAACCACAAGCCAGGATAATCGGCCCCTGGAATGGAACCCCGGAACTCCCGAATGAAAAGTGGGAATGATAACCATTACACCACTGTAGTGTATAGCGACATTTGAACGGGTGAGTTTAGAACAGTAGGCAGCTATGAAAACTCGTCAATAAACAGTTCAGGCTTCTAGCACAATATCAGAACTCGCTGAAATGGGTAAAGGGAGTAACATGATATGCCCCGTCGTGCAGCAGGAAGAGTTAGAGAGCATACCTGCCAGTAGCGGGTAAGAGACGCTAGCCCGAGGGTGCAGTGTGCTGATGACCGCTGAACTACCATTTTGAGAAAATTTCACTAAACACTAAGCAAGGCAAAATTCATATCCTAATAAATAGCATATTATTATAATTTGAAATTCATGAAGACCTTCACTGCTAATAGAAAATAGTGTGGGATTTGTCCTACTTGCAAGTTGAGTTTTGGAAGAGACATCAATAGAGTCGTGGTCAAGTAGGCTAAGGAAAGCCAAAGCGTTTAACTTTCAATAATTTTGTGAAAATTTTAAATAATATAAAAATAAGAACATTTAATCAAACATTTGAAATATTTACTGAGAAAAAATATGGAGGAATTATTTTCACGGCAGAAAAATAATACTTACAAAATTTTTTTGGAATGTCCTCTGAGCACGAGTAAGCTCATGTACTATTTTTGGAGATGCTAGAGTGATATCTATATAAAAAATATGTATTTTTGTTCTAGCAATAAATAATAATAATAATAATAATAATAATAAGCCAAATAATAATAATAATAATAATAATAATAATAATTATTATTATTATTATTATTATTATTATTTCATAATAATGCTTGTTATTTTGAACTAAACGAATATAGGTCTATCTTAAATCTCGTAATAAGTAACTATAAATAAAATATATTAGCCAGATTAATACAGTATTAGAAATATTTGTAAAAATAAAATGATGTCCCTTTAGTAGGCCTACGCCGAACACAGGTAATGCAACGGATAAGGATATAAATAAACACGTCGTCGCTGCGTGTTCGTGGAGTAGTCTACAGTCAACTCCCGACATTCTGAAGCTTTACTAGTAAACACATGCTTGAGCCGAGATGTTCATTTTCTTTATCTCTGCAGTGAATAGGCCTTAATAGGCCTAAAATGCATTCGTAAATTACGGAACTTGAACATATTATGCGGATGTCACTTGAAATGATTTTATATTGCAAGAAATTTTTTTCAATAGTACATTACGTTATTGGTGCATGTTGTAGTACAAGACATTCCTATTGTCTGATATTTTTTCGTGTTTCATTAAAATACTGCATGCCGCTCATTACTGAAAACGCACTAATTTTCTATGTACTTTTCTAGAAATTCCCTAAAGTGTAGATTTCTAGACAATCGGCATTGGTAACAGTAATAATGCCAGTCTTTCATGTTCTCCGAGTTTACTCCCAAGGAAATACCCCTGATAATAATTTCTGTTAGTAGTTTTTTAAATCTTAGGGGCATAATATAGCCTGAACTATTAGATCAATGGAGAAAATATATGACCCCATTAGGAATCGATTCCGCATTATTAGGAATTGCAGCGTAACGCCTTAGCCGCGACACTACCGCGGTCCCGATATAGGTTTATGAAGATTTAATTAAAGTTTTCAAACTGAAAATTATAATTTATAAAACAATCATATTACTTGAATAATTACAAGGGAAAAATTGTTCCGGGGCCGCGTATCGATCCCGGGATCTCTGGTTGAACGTACCAGCGCTCTACCAACTGAGCTACTCAGGAACTCCACCCGACACTCTTTCAATTTTTCCCTTTATATCCACACCACTCGAGTGGGCTGACAAGACGCCAGAGACCCACATCGAGTGCACACAAACTCTGTGTGACTTGGAATTGTGGTTTTCTGTTAACGTACCCTACAGTAACGTACATATTATGCAAGTCTAGTTTTTCAGGTAAAGCTTCCTGTGAAGCAGACTTGAATAATTTCAAGGAAAAAATTGTTCCGGGGCCGGGTATCGATCCCGGGTCCTCTGGTTGAACGTACCAGCGCTCTACCAACGGGCTCGATACCCGGTCCTGGAACAATTTTTCTCTTGAAATTATTTAAATCTGCTTCACAGGGAGCTTTACCTGAAAAACCAGACTTGCAGTCATATTACTGGTTGGGCAACGCACAACTGCACGCACTGTATTCTTCACTTGACATAATTAGGAACATTAAATCCGGACGCTTGAGATGGGCAGGACATGTAGCATGTATGGGTGAATCCAAAAATGCATCATATAGGGTGTTAGTTGGAAGACCTGAGGGAAAAAGGCCTTTGGGGAGGCCGAGACGTAGATGAGATGATAATATTAAAATAGATTTGAGGGAGTTGAGATATGATGCTAGGGACTGGATTAATCTTGCACAGTAGGCCTATAGGTCCGGTGGTGGGCATATGAGGACGGCAATGAACCTCCGAGTTCTTTAATAGTACATTATGCAACGAGCCTATAATGATAGTAATTAAGAAGCGAGTATCGATGTTTATGAAACGAGCGCAAGCGAGAATCATAATTTTCATAAGAGCTTCTTAATTACCATTATAGGCGAGTTTCATACGACTTTTTATGCTCGATCATATTTATAATTTGAAATTATTCAGATGTATACATTTTATTTGTATCTGACAAGATCGGAAGTGACCTTGTTCTAGGTCGTGTATTGTGAGATGTGCGCAGACGCGAAAGTATTGATTTTTTCCGAGTAACAATAATGTCATTGACCTTGATGTAATCCCGTTAAACTTGATATAACCTTGATTATTGAATTCGACATTGAAAAACGAGATGACAAATTGAATTTATTTGAATATTATTTACAATTAACGCTAATTATTATAGTAACAGAACATAACCTTCTGCGACAGTATTGGATTTCCAGCCTCCGTGACTTTTCGCTAATTCTCTTTCGATTGCATATCCGAGAATAATCGATACTTGCGGTTTTATAACGGTACAAAGCTAACTTGTCATTGGCTGAACACCTGTAAGCTGAGTTGTCATTGGCTGAACACCTGTACTTTAATGGGTAGGTGTACTTTAATGACATGCATTAAAGGACTGCTACCAGGTGTATAATTACTACATTTTCGCATGGTCGAGAATAAAAGCTATTTAGGCTGTAAGTAAGTAAGTTAATTAGAGTCAGTGACTTTTTAGCTGATATTTTTCTAAATGTAACCTACTTAGAAAACTCTTCTTGTTCTGAGTACATAGGCCTAGGTACTTATATTTACTTTTCAAGATGCGAGGTCTATAACAGGAACACTTTACAAATACGAAGCTATGATGGATGCCTGTCGTGTTGGATGCATTAAATATGCCTTTACGCTCCTGACAATCGAACAAAAATGATTGTATAGCGATATACGACATAACATGATCGACTGAAATATAGGCTATTGCGTATCTATTACAAAATTCATACTCTTTTGCCGGCGCACATTGGGCGGAAGATACCCGTTTAACACGAAAAACCCATTTCGCGATACTTTTCTAAAAGGGACTCCCGAGTTCGCCGAACAAATGTCCGACGTCCAGGGATGTAAGAAATAAACAAATGAATAAAAATCTGTAATTTTGTCCGTATTTCGACGCAAATTCAACCTACCAATTTTTTACTATTGTAATGGGATTATGTGACTCTTTTTTTCGTGATTTTTCCTGTTAAAACGTTAAAGTCTTAAATGATTGAAGTACACAAATGCTTATTCAAAACTTTAACCCTTAGGCCTAAATTGGCAAAGCTTCATTTCTCACACTAGTTTATTAAACCTTGTCGGACCGTAAAGAAAGCAACTATCGCAATGTCCATATTTTATATGTTGTACAATATTGTAGTATTGTGAAATTTTCATTATTTTCCTACCAATTTTTTTCTATTGTTCTATTAAAATTATAGCATACTAGTGGCTTGTGCAGCAAATGCTGCAAACTAAGTTCGTTAGAAGTTCAAATAAAAATTTTTCAGAGTTATTTTCAATGAAAAATTCCAGACATTTTGAAAGTTATTTGCTTCCATAATAATTGTATTCTATTGTATTGTATTTATTAACATTCCTTGGTATTCATACATACTTACAGCTAGAATATGGAACAAGTTAAAAAACTTAATACTATTATAAAATCTTAATTTATAGTCACAGTCTAGATGAAATATATACAGACGAGATTTACAAAATAGTCTACTAGTACAACACAAAGTTTTAGTATCAATTTCATGAAGTGTTATTGAATGTCATGAATTCACCTACACAATAGAAGGCGTGAGAAATTAGGTACTTCTTTAATTTGGCCCTAAATAATTTTATGTTTTGAGTTTCATTTTTTATATCGATAGGGAGGCTATTAAACATTTTTACTGCCATATAACGCACTCCTTTTTGAGAGCACGATAGACTTGCCGATGGAGTATGAAAGTCATTTGTTTGACGAGGAAGATTATTAATGAAAAGATATACTGACAAGCCATGGGCATTATTTGTAGTTTTTTGAAAATAGCCCTACACGATTCCCTAATTCTTTAATATGATTTACTACCTCTGGATGGTTTTTTTATGCCAAATACTTTTTCTTGAACCTATCCACCTTCAGTTTTTGAGTTTCAACGCGAAAACGGAAGTAAAAATGTCAGGACGATCAGTGGGTTTTTCATGCGGGAGTAAAGCAATAGCTATTTCAGGTCATTGTGAATTGTAGGTGAAAGTTAAAGAAAGGCAGATATGCTATGCTTTCGAACAATAGACATAGCATCTTGGTATAGCTGCTGCATTTAGAATTTGAAATGTAGAGGGTAAAATCATTTTATCCTGCTAAGAGATCTTGCTGAAATAATCGGGAGACTACAAAATTTTCTAGGCCTCCTATTTTATCAGTAAGTAATAACGTCTTTCCTTAGGAACTGTAATTTTTGCGCTCTCTCGAACCAATACTGAATCTACACCACACCGCCATTAAATATATGAAAAATACCCAACCCCACTTGATTAATAACTATAAAAATATTTGATTTTTAATAACAATATTATTATCTTACGCAAGTTTTGTAGTTTATATATATTAACATCATGGCATTAACTATAATAATAATTAATTTCTAATGGTAATAATGTCATCAAACCACCTCAAGTTTTGTAGATTTTAATATCCAATACATAGCTGTACTCAGAAAATTACACACCGCAGAATCAGACCTGTAAATTATTTTTAATAAGTCTTGAAGCTTTTAATAACCAATTGAATTTGAACTCTAAATATGTCAACAATCCTGCAGGTCATGGTCTTCGTGTAATAGCCTATTGTTTATTGTAGTGTGTGTTTTGTTTTATTTTGAAATGCAATTAGTTCTCAAAACTGACGAAAGATGAATTTTGGAAAATAGGAAAATTATGTAGGAAAACTGGCATTTCACTGAAAACTACTATTTTTCTGAAAAACGTTGGGTTCCAAGCTTCAAAATGAGGGGTCATTTATTAAAATCCGTTCAGCCATTGTCCCGTAATTTCCATTACCACTTCAAATTATATATATAGTTAGCCTATTGACCTGTTGTATCCTATAGGATACATTGTCAATTTAAGGGTTAAGGGTGCTCAGGTCGAAAAATTATTAACCTTGAAATGTTATTAATCAACTGGTCTTACTTTTATGAAATTCCGTAACTTCTTTTTCTGTTCTCTGGAAAAGCGTTAACCTACAACTTATTTTGTAGCACGAGGTAGAAGTCTCTCTTTCTTTCCTTATAGGCCTATAGCTTCAAGTATGTTTAACAATAATAGCACAGTCTGGTATATACAGTCACGAAACTTGAGTTGTGAGGGTGCTAGGAACAATAGACTGTGCAGGTACTATTTCGCATTGTCTGTGATGAGGCGATATTAGCGATCCTAGTGGTTAGCAACTATCTATGGATGCATATTTACTTCGTATTGAGCTTCGTGACTGTATATACTAGACTGTGATAATAGGTTGCATATCTGCGCCCAAGAGTTTCTTTCCTATTTAAATTTTTTGCCGTTACAACTCACTGTTGATCTTCAATGAAGAGCCTTGGCCGGCACAGGATTAACCGTTTGAGATAGGTCTTTGAAAAATTTGTACACATTTAAAATTCTCCATTTTAATACTCCTTCTCGCGTTGGTCACATGTGGATTTTTCATCGGCGCCATTTTCTACACAGACCTCGTGAAACCACTGTTTTTTGGTATTCTCCAACACACTGAACACAAAGTTCTCTACCTATAGGCCTAGTATGTCATCGTAATAATACCCACTACAAGCGACTCAATATATTTTTTTAAATGTCCAGATTGTTTGACGAGCTAGCTCCCTCCCCCTACACGCCGAGAATTAGATGGTTCCTCCTGTGGGAAAGCCTAACTTCTTGTTGCTGTTCAGTCTCCTTTAACTGTTTCTTATACAGGGACATCATTTTTTATTTTTACTAACATTTCTAATATTAACCTGGCTATACCTTTGGATCAACGGTTGAGAACCGGAAACACCGTTTGCTACCCCCTTCCACGACTGGAGTTCGATGATACTGGCGTAATATACAAACAAATCACTTTACTAGGTATAGGAGGGAAGAAAAGTAGTTCAACCATTTACGTAAACTGGGAAATATCACGCTTTTGGGTTTGATAATTTTCATTAGGTTTTTATTTAATCAAAATACAGTACAGTATTAACAGTAAGTGTTTTTACTCACGAATTGAGCTGTCCATGCGGACGTATTCATTATGCAGTGTAGGCCTATATTATATTGTCTACAGCACATTAGCGTACACTATAGAGAATAAAGTTAAATTGAAAAATAATCATAATATGGATATTTAAACACATTTTTCAAAATGGTGGCTGTTCATTTCGATACAGGCTTCAGTTCTAATGTGTGTAATTCCAATTACCAGTTTCGTCCTTCGTATCAGTAACTCATGTTGAAATAATTCTGTACCTACTCTGTAAAAGATTACCTTACATAGGTACTGTAAATTCAATCTTCACTTCTGCTCGATCCGAAAAGATCAAATTACTCAGACATGCTATCTACTGTCCAAGTGGTTATGTCGTAGGATCGTAGAAAGGGGGGAAATCACGTGACAGCTAATTACTTAACGAGGCCCTTTTATTTAAGTTATTTTAAACAGTTATATGGGTATAATATTACGTTCAGATTTCTAACAGAAATTAATGTTCTCAGAAAAGAGCTAAGACGGCCCAGCCACTAGCTTTTACAGAGAGGCGAATAGAAGCAGGTGGGGAAAACCGGAATGCGACGTAGGCAAATGGACGACAGTACCTATGCGAAAATGATTCAATATTGAAAGCTCTTTCGTCACTGGAAAACGCGAACATATTTTTGGAACGTACTGTTTACTATGACCGTAAGGCTACTATGACTATATGCGGTCTTGGTTCTGTGTTGAGGACGGTTGAACTTCATTAGTAGAAGGGGTGGGAGTGAAGTCCATTCAAAAACTCAGGTACAATAAAAATTGAAGTAAAAATAAAATAATTTCCCTACAGTTTTCAGACGTTATTACGCGTGATACCGAACTAATTGATCTTTCATGTTTGTATCGAGAGTTGTGCTTCTTCATATTTTTGTCCGATAGCTAAAAACAACATGGCGCAGAGACTCATGAACAGTGTTTAAGCGCCATGCAGAGAATTGTCAGATCTGGTGGAACTCACCTCGGTGAAATTATCTTCAAGAAATGAATGTAAAACTAAATGGTAGACTATTCTTCAGGTATATTTTCAATTTTGGTGTTCAATATTTTTCCTGTTAAAGTAGGCCTATTGTTTTCCGGATCATAAATCGTCTAATTGTTTCTGTCGGCCCGTGTATTTCTTGTGTAGAAACTTAGATTACTAACTAACACTTTATAGGGCGATGGTTTTAGACAAAATTAATATATTCTCTCCTATATAACGAATTTTTATGAAACTGGAAAAAGAGTGCTCGCGAGCAGGAACGCTCTTGAGATCTTTTTTCAATTCAAACTTTGTTGTACGTACTGGAACAGTGTTCCTTTCCATCTATTATTAATTATGTTTAGACTTTTTAGGCCTTCTCGTATTTCATGGTGATCTCTTTCAATTCAGTGTGAACTTAATCAAAAAATCAAGATCATTCAAGAAAAAATGGCTGCTTGTACAGAATTTCAGTTGAGAGATCTCCAGTCCTCCTTGGCGCTGATATAAGTTATTTGTTTTAAAAGGAGAAATTCATAGCCTTTGGGGGTCAGAAGATACAAAAAGACTCCAAATACTGTAGTATTTCTCTGAAATGTCTGCCTATGTCCGGAACAACCTACCTATGCGAAAAAAAACTTTCTCACGTATGAAACTTTTTTTTTTTTTTTTTTTTTTTTTTTTTTTTTTTTTTTTTTTTTTTTTTTTTTTTTTGCGAGATGTAGTGAGATGAGATGAGGTCCGAGGATTCGCCAAAATATTACCCGGCATTTCCCTTTTCGGTGGGGGAAACCTCGGAAAAACCCAACCAGGTAATCAAATCAAAGGGGGGCCTATATTATGAAACAAGTTCATAAAGTTACACCACATTCTAATATAAACAGTCACGAAGCTCAATACGTAAGAAATATGCATCCATAGATAGTTGCTAACCACTAGGATCGCTACTATCGTCTCATCACACACAATGCGAAATAGTACCGGCACAGTCTATTATTCCTAGTACTCTCATCACTTCAAGCTTCGTGACTGTATATACTAGACCGTGATTATACGTTACGGCAAGAGTCAATTTTTAGGGAACAAGCGAAGCGAGTTTCTTAATTTTGACGAGTGCAATAGCTGTACAACATTATAAACGTGTTTTACACGTTATTTTTTGTACGACAGCATTATAAAACAATTAATAAAGAAATTACATCAGCTTTGTAATTATGGGTATCATGGTCTATGAAGAAAGAGGCTGCTATGACAACATTGATATATTAAATATTATAGCATGGCAAAGCTTTCATAATGTTAAGTTATGGCACAATATATGCCATCATAATAGAAGTTATGACATTTAGTTGGCATGGTAATATATTACAGCTCTGGTACAATAATGTGGCATATTATGAACGATTTTCACTAACGATAAAGACTGTTTATAATGCTGGAGTAGGCCTACAAAAGAATTTATTTATTTGTTTATTTATTTATTTATTTATTTATTTATTTATTTATTTATTTATTTATTTTACTTGTGTTTATGTATTCATATAGGCCTATTAAATCTTTTCGATTTCATGGTGCTCACTCACTTAGTATTACCACAGTTTAATATATATTATACAGTCACGAAGCTTGAGTTATGAGGGTGCTAGGAACAATAGACTGTGCCGGCACTATTTCGCATTGTCTGTAATGTGGCGATATTAGCGATCCTAGTGGTTAGCAACTATCTAGGGATGCATATTTACTACGTATTGAGCTTCGTGACTGTATATACTAGACTGTGGTATTACACGTGAGCGGTGCTCACAATCTCCAAAAGGTTGAGAATCCCTGCTCTATAGCTAGAGTCCTACAGGGCCGAATATGCGAACATAAAAAAAGACAGAAACCTAGTCCATCCAGCTGTATAGACTAGAACTTTTCAAGGTCGAATGTAACACAGTCCAAATGTGCTCAAATCCAGTGTTCGACGTTTTAAGTTGCTATACCCTATCTTCATTCTAAAATTAATTTTGCCGTGTAGGAGCTATTTTTTAATTTTAGTAGGTTATTTTACGACGCTTAATCAACATCTTAGGTTATTTAGCGTCTGAATGAGAAGAAGGTGATAATGCCGGTGAAATGAATCTGGGGTCCAGCACCGAAAGTTATCCAGCATTTGCTCATATTGGGTTGAGGGAAAACCCAGGAAAAAACCTGAACCAAGTAACTTGCCCCGACCGGGAATGGAACCCGGGCCACCTGGCTTCGCGGCCAGACACACTAACCGTTACTCCACAGGCGTGGACTGTAGCATCTATATTGGACTTATACTAATAGGAAAATTGAAGGGATTTGGTAGAATTTTTTTACACTGACGTATTCGATTTTTGTTGCCTTGGAAACGTTTACATCATATGCGATAAATTCAACAGTCCATTCGTGTAGTTACAGGAAGGAAGTTTGCAAATATACGTTACGTACTTATAAGATTCTATTATAATCCATGGGGATTGCAATATACTGTATGTAATATTCCTGTATTCTAGGGATGCACAAGAAATAGCGTGCGAACGACCTGACCTCAGATTCTTTCGCGTGCTATCTGGCTGCAGTAGGCTTATACAAATAGAAGCGACCAAAAGGCAAAGGTGAACAAAATGAACAAGTTTGCTTCACAGGGAGCTTTACTTGAAAGCTAGATTTGCAAAATGAACAACAGTCTAAGTCGAGATGCAATAACTCTTTATACTTTTGTTTACGCATTTTTAATAAATTGAATAAAATTATTTCACCAGCAGAATATGTTATAGGCTATATGCACGATTTTGAATAACTAACAAAATGTTCCTCGTACATAGCAATACGGATTGAATAATCTAAAAATAACTGCTTTCACGTATGAATAATCTAAAAATAACTGCTTTCACGTATCCAACTTTCCAAACTGCTGGAATAGGCCTATTACATCATTGTCACCATAATGGCAATAGTGTTATGCGAAACTAACCTTCTAAGATAAAATTTCGTCAGAATTTCTTCTTCGATTTCCGTCTCACATCAGTCTTAATTATTACGGTCTCGAAAAATCTTATTTAAAGAAGAAAATCTAAGCATAGGGCGCTTGTTATGATCGAATGACTTGACCTTCAATCTTGCTCGTGAAAAACCTACCGGTACGTATGTGCTGCTGAAAATGGTAACATACTAATTTTCGCTGCAAATTCACGAATCCTCGAACACAGTTAATGGTTTAAGGAATTGTAAAAGCTAACGAAGTCCTTGTCATTATACAGGGTGATTCAAAACCTCTGCGACAAACTCTGAGGGGTGATAGATCTAACAATAAGGAACCTTTTTTGTTAAACAACCTGTCTTTTGACACGTCGTTTCGAAGTTACCGTTGAAAATATTTTTGCGCGGGCGTACGTCAATGTATGCGAATGTGTGCACCCCTGTTTGTTTGTTGAGATGTTTGTAAGAGACGAGAAGGGCTGTTCTTGTTTGTTTACGTTTAATGTTCAATACCTTTTCCTTTCAGTTCAGTCTAATCATCACTTGAGAATGGATGTCTACACTTTTCCCGAGTTAGCAGACATGGTAATGTGCAGGGAAAGGATTTATATGTAAATACATATTTACTTATAAAGCTAATATAATTTATATTTTGCATTATCTTTATGTTTCACAATGTGTAGGGTTGAAAAATCCTACTTTTATTTTCCATATTTTTCCATATTTTAGAGTTTAGTACATATTATCGTTAATTTCCATATATTTTCCATATTTCATATAAAACAGTCCATATTATATTAGGTTTAACAATAAAACAAAACAAAATTCTATTAACTTTTAAAAATACATTTCAACAATAGAGATTTAAACACATGTTCAGTAATCCCTTTAACATCAGAGTTATTTGAAAATTAGCAGTCCTATCAACAATGGGAAAGTAAGTTACAAAACTGTATTAATTTAATTTAAAATTTTTAACAGACTTCAGTTGTGCAGCTCAACAGTTAAATGCCAGTCAGAGTACACATAGGTTCAGTTTTGTAAATCATACTATAAAGACGGTAAATATGCCAAAAGTACGTCATTCAGTCAATTTAAAATCAAAACTAACAAGTTACATTTCAGAATTTAAAGAAGATGCTTTATCAACTGACAATAAAATATTATTTTGTAATTTGTGTCAGTGTGCAGTATCATCTACACAAAAGTTCCTGGTGCAACAACACATTACAACTAGTAAACATCAGGCCAACAAACAACTAAATTCCAAGCAGAGACAATTGTTTTTAACACAACCAACAACATCGAATGTAAGATCTGAGTTTAACATCGACCTGTGCCGTTCTCTCATCTCTGCTGATATTCCTCTCTACAAACTAAAGAATAAGGTCTTCAGGGAATTCCTTGAAAAATATACTCAACATACAATCCCGGATGAGTCAACACTTAGGAAGACGTATGCTCCATCCATCTACGATGAGACAATACAGAAGATAAGAGATGAAATTAAAGATAGTTCAATTTGGGTTTCCATTGATGAGACTCCCGACAAAGAAGGTAGACTTGTTGGTAATGTAGTTATCGGTTTGTTAAGTGAACAATATTCTGAACGAATTCTTTTACATTGTGATGTTCTAGAAAAGTGCAATAACAAAACTATAGTTAAACTGTTCAACGAAGCTATGGGTATCCTGTGGCCAAAGGGTATTATGTACGATAATGTGTTATTCTTTATTAGCGATGCTGCCCCTTATATGGTCAAAGCTGGACAAGCATTATCTGTTGTATATCCTAAATTGACTCATTTTACTTGTGTGGCGCATGCATTTCATCGTGTGGCAGAAGTGGTCAGAGACAATTTCCCTAAAGTAGATTTGTTGATTTCATCAGTGAAAAAAGTATTTCTCAAAGCTCCCAGTAGAGTTAACGTGTTGAAAGAAATGTACCCTGAAATTCCATTGCCACCA
Organism: Periplaneta americana; assembly: GCF_040183065.1. Lineage (NCBI taxonomy): Eukaryota > Metazoa > Arthropoda > Insecta > Blattodea > Blattidae > Periplaneta > Periplaneta americana. Next base: position 84,404,213 of record NC_091132.1, on the reverse strand, counting down.
AAGCCAATTTTAACTAGATGGGGTACATGGCTAGAAGCAGTTGAATATTATGCCGAACATATAGACTCTATTAACAATGTTCTCCTTGCATTGGACTCTGAAGATGCAGTCTCAATTGATACTGCGAAAACAGTTACCTGTGACATAAGTGTGAAGAATGACTTAGCTCACATTCAGCATACATTTTCATGCATCATAAAAACGCTCAAAAGTCTCCAAAATAGGCACCTTTCACTATCTGAAAGTTTTGAAATTATAAATAGTACTGTGGAACAACTGAATCGTGGTAGAGGTAAAGTTGCAGATGCAGTAAGAGCTAAGGTGGACACTGTACTTTCAAAAAACCCTGGATATGAAGAACTACAAAAGGTTGTTGCTGTGATGAGTGGTGAATCAATAGTGAAGATTAACTTGGACTTATCCCCAGCAGACATTGTGAAATTGAATTATGTACCAGTTACTTCTTGTGACGTCGAACGCTCTTTTAGTCAGTATAAATCTATCCTCAGAGACAATAGAAGAAGATTCACTTTTCAGCACTTGAAAGAAATGTTTGTAACCTATTGTTATGGTAACAGACAATAAAAATTGTGTTTTGTTGAAACTACATTGGAAGATAAGGTACGTCCATTATATTTTTTGTTTAGTTTGATTAAAATGTACCAATATTTAACGTACATAGTCATTTTTTTATAATTTTAAGTCCATATTTAATTCCATATTTTGGTAAAAATCCATATTTAATTCCATATTTTGGTAAAAATAACTACATATATATTTACATATTTCATATATTTTTTAGTCCATATAAATCCGTTCCCTGGTAATGTGTTATGGGGATGCTCGCGGACAGGGTTGCCAATTCAGCGGTTTTCCCGCTAAATCTAGCTTTTTTGGAGAACCGTCTCGCGGGAAAAACTATATTATCCCGCTTAGCGGGAATACTAGCGGTTTTTAATCTTTAAAGTTTCTGAAATGAAATTCATATTAGCATTATAAGCGGCTTTCATAATTACATTTAATTCGTTCAGTGTGTGTTTTGTGAAATAATGGATGTTAATGTAGTGATAATTCCATTATTAGGCTATATATGTTACCGTTAAAACCCGAAATCCGCCAAAACCAGTTTCAACTAGTAAAAACTAGTTTAAGCAAATAAAGATAGATAGAAAGTGAGTTTTCGTATGATCTAGAATCAGTGTCAGGTTAGGTTTGGTTTGTTTAGGTTTTTGTTTGGAAAAAGCCTAAAAAAAACCTAAACAAACCAAACCTGACCTGTCATTGATTCTAGATCTTACGAAAATTCGCTTTCTATCTATATTTTAAAACTAGTTTTTATTAGTTGAAACTGGTTTTGTCGAATTTTGGGTTTTAACGGTAACATATATAGTGCAATAAGAATGTTAATATGTTGTGTCTGTGATAAAAATGTTAAAAATTGCTTTATAGCGCACATTGGCAATGATAATAGTGTGCAATATTCGTTACATTGGCGGGTGGATGCTCTATCTTGACCATTATTATTATTATTATTATTATTATTATTATTATTATTATTGTTACTGAATAATAAGTATACATTAAAATCCAGAGATATTTGTTAGAAAATCGCGGGTTTTCGAAAGCCATCTAGCGGGATTATACGAAAAACTGTTGGCAACATTGCTCGCGGTAACGGAAGAAGAGCTCTCCACATGTACCAACAACAGTTTCAAAACAGAAGTCACCCTCACCACGCAATTTTTGCTCGACTTTACCAGCGCCTTCGAGACGATGAGTCTCTTCGTCCCCGGCGCATTGATGGAAAATCGCGTAGACTGTAGACATAAGAACATACAGGTAAAGATTTTTTATTATTGAAAATATTAAATTTGTAAACGGAAACAGAAACCACGTATTTACTAGTATATATGAAGTACACCAGTGGTCTCCAAACACATCTTGATTAGTGCATAAAATTTTACACGCTTAATAAAGAAAGTAATCTTTTCGGTGAGGAAGGAGAACGAAGAGAATGCTCGGAAGGGCACTACGACCCAGCACTGCGACCTTTCAATATCTATTGTCCTAACCTTCAAGCTACACGTATTCCCAAACCAAAATCGGCTGACTATACTGAAGTTCGCTGCGTACCCAAGTTTCGAGCAGGCAACCCCACACTTCCCTAGGCCAGTCCTCTCTGTGCTTCGCCAGCCGGCGTTCGTGGAATGCTATGAAATGATGACGAAATGGAGAAATATTGTCGAACGGAATGGTGTGGATGCCTGATATGAGGAAACGGGAGAACCCCGAGGAAAATCCAAGCTGTGACCTTGTCCCACACAAATGTCACGTATGGATTTTTCAATGAAAAATTCCTGGCCTAACTGGGACTCCAATCCTAACCGCTTGCGTGACAGATTGAAAGCCTGACCACTCAGCCACCTACCTTGGAGGTTGATGAAGGGGAAGGGAGAAGCACTCTTATCTCGCCAGTTGCGGACTCAGGCCAGTTGTCATAGCGCAGTGGAGACTGCGACAGTGTTTAAATAACTTACAAAATAGACATTCAGGCGCAGAAAAATCCTCTTTAATCTTAAGGATGAAGGTTCGTAATTGAGCTTTGTCTTTTATATCTGTGCTTTCGCCCAATGCGAGTAAGTAAGCTACAAACTGGTTAGTTATGGATTCGATTTCAGTTTTAATTAATTTTGCAACCTTGTCTGTCCTCCTCTGAATTGTGTTTGGAGTCAACTTTACTTTCCTAAAAACATCCATTTCTTTCTGGACTGAGTAGGCTATTGCAGTAACATTTTTTATGCAATATTTACAAATTCTCCGACTGTAAAAGGCTTAATTTATTTTACAATCTTCCAAGCGAAAGCATAAATATCTAGAAGCTCTTTTCGTTTATAAGAGACAGGATACTTTCTTGTTTTAAATTTCTCTAAAGATTAACACGAGTTTATCCTAAATAGAAAAATAATATAACTTAATAATTATATCAGTGCATGCAGTACACAATGGAAACGTATTGCAATTTTACTGGTTAAACGAGCAGTGAAGTAGTTCCCTTCTCACTTCGCTTATGCACCTTCAAGTGTCTGAAGTCTCGTACCAACATAACGTTGGTGACATTACGAAAGTTTGACGCTAATGTGCACTCTCAATATGCCTTGCATATACAAATCTGTGACAGGTTAGGTTGGGTTATTTTAGGCTTTTGTTATGCCTTTTATATACGAATCTGTGACAGGTTAGGTTAGTTTAGGCTATTATCCTTTGCATATACGAATCTCTGCAGGATTTTCAAAGTCTGGTGAATTTTGTTTAGTGATGTCCGTTCTGGCTCTCGTAATGACAGACGTGGAAAGAAGTTTCACTATAGAAACTTTGTGTCTATTTCATTATTATTTGTTTGTACTGCATATTCGAGTGGTTATTGAATTAATACAAGTTTCACGTTAAATGTTATGTTTTATTTAACGACGCTCGCAACTGCAGAGGTTATATCAGCGTCGCCGGATGTACCGGAAATTTGTCCCGCAGGAGTTCTTTTACATGCCAGTAAATCTACTGACATGAGCCTGTCGCATTTAAGCACACCTGGTCCGGGACCGAACCCGTAACCTTGGGCATAGAAGGCCAGCGCTATATCAACTCGCCAACCAGGTCGACAAGTTTCACGCTCTTTATATTACATCGTATAGTGTGTTGTATCACTATGTTCCTTTACTTGACTAGAAACCACAACGTTTGCGCTTCCATTACCACGCACCTTTCATTTCACACGTAATTTACTACAATTCCGAACAATTTCCTTTTCTTGAAATATCTTCCTATAAAATTCTTAACTTTTGAAATCCATCCTCGCAAGAATTCCCTTACAAATTCGACTATTTTCACTTCCAAAATCACTGGAACTACCTTATCACAAAATGAATATTTCTCTTCCCATTCATCGTTAAATCTACGTTTCCTAAGACTATTTTCACTCTTGGAAGTTATTATGAAACGTCTAAATACTCGAATAACATATTGGCAACGCTGTACTCCCTTTGCATAAAAACACTGAACACAAAACAGATGGGGATGAGGTAGAGTGCGCTCAGTACATAGCGTCTTGGATTCAGTTCCTTAAATTCTTATTAAAACATGTGGACGCAAGTTTTTTAATTTTTGTACGCATTTCCCTTTCCAATTTTATATCACATTTAACTATGACATCTCTATATGTATATAGTATTTCTTCCACTATGAAAGTCTATTGCGTTTCTGACTAAAAATGAATCAAACTTTATGTACATAGGCCTACTGTATCAATATGAAACCATTTGTATCTCTATCACTGTATGTAATAACTAAAATATATAATTCTACTCACCTATGAGTACATATTACAGCTAACATGTTAAAATACGTACAACTTGTTCCATTTCTCAGTAAACTTTATCCAAAGCAGGCAGAGCATTCACAAAGTCACAACATACTCAAGGACGCGTGTTCCTGCAACTGGTGGCACAGAAATTTTGTTTTTCGAGCGGGCTGTTCCAACAAGTGTTAACAACCCCTCCACTGATCTAAAAGAATATATTAATATTCTTACTGGAAGGAATCACTAATAACTTTTATATTATATTTTGAAACATTAGTTCCCATCTTTATAAAATAATGTCAAGATATTTATCAACTCTTTGTTATAAAACTAAAATTAATATTTCACCGTAAATGTAATCTATAAATGGCTATTCCGCCTACATCTCCTCCCATGGCTATATCACTTATCAGTAAACATTTTCAATCAAATGTTCTGTGATCGATATTTTTATTTAATTTAGTAGGTTATTTTACGACGCTTTATCAACATCTTAGATTATTTAGCTCTGAATGATATGAAAGTGATAATGCCGGTGAAATGAGTCCTGGGTCCAGCACCGAAAGTTACCCAGCATTTTCTCATATTGGGTTGAGGGAAACCCCGGAGAAAGCCTCAACCAGGTAACTTGCCCCGACCGGGAATCGAACCCGGGCCACCTGGTTTCGCAGCCAGACGCGCTAACAGTTACTCTACAGGTATGGACTCTGTGATAGAATTACATATCAATATTACAACACTATTTGAATGACATACTACAACAATATAGATATAACATGTATAAAGAATGGAACCATATCATCTACCATTTCAGCTCCTTTATTACAAACCAAATGGAGAAAGAGGAGAATAGGACGCCCAATTAAAAAATGGCGAGGTTTTCTTTTAACTCTGAAACCGGAACAGGCACATTATGCCTAAGCCGTGAAGAATATGATGATGATAATGATGATGATGATGGTGATGATGATCATGATGATGATTAGGGAAATAATTTCTAGTTCCTTACCTATTTTGTTTGCTGCGTCCTAGACTATGCTATTAAGGTCTCTACGTTTCATGTACACAGGGTCCCCCTAGTAAATTCTATAGGACCTAAAAATGCCTAAATTAACCATAAAGTCCTATAAATGCCTAAAAACTGTGTATGTACCTAAAAAGAGCCTTTTTTAGTATTTATCATATATCTAATATCAAAATACTGGTACTAAAGGTTAAAAAGAAAAAACTACAAAAATTATATTTAAAAAAATCCTGTTACAAACACTGGTCTGGCAAGTTCGTTCCATATTGGTCTTAGAAGGGGAGGGAAGAAGATTTACCTACTTTCCTGGAACCAAAGTTTATTTGGAATAGTCCATCCTAGCATAAAAGGGGTGGTAGCTTGTTCAGGTTAGGCGAAAGCTTACAAATTAGTTTTCGCGTCAGTACACCTCTGTTATGCGAAATGGAACTGACTAATCAACAATCAGTCTCTTTCACTTATAATATTTAAGTCTTCAGTTCAGTACTACTCATTGTCAGCACTAGTTCTTTGTACATAAATTCAACTTAAAATGAAATATTTACTAAAATTAAAATTATTTTTTTAAACTCTTAAAAGTCCTAAATTGGATTTAATAAAGTCCTAAATCTCCCGTTTTAGTACCTAGAAATTCGTTCCCTAATGATGATGATGATGATGATGATGATGATACTACAACCATGGTGATATGAGTATGATAGGAGAACCGAAATAGGACTTTTCAGAGAAATCCTGTGTCACAGTAGCTTTCTTTACGAAGTGTAATAGAATTTAAGATGCCTCAAATCGCGATTTATTCTATAGGATACCATTGTCGTTGATGGACTAGTGCCATTGAATTCAAAATAATATAATCCGTGGCGTGACAGTAAATTAAGAGTCAAAGCCGACCAGCTGGCTGCTGGCCTCACATCCACAGGGTTCCATCACAGGTAAGCGATCATCCAACCATTATGGGAGTAACGTGTGTTCAGCACTATGATCTTTCCCCTCCCACAGCCGTTAGAGCCGATTTTAGAAACCGAATTTTGCTACGTAGCTTAACTCCCCAAATTCATAACAATTCTGGGTGGACACTAGTTCCATACATTGATCGAAATTTCATGAGAAAATTCCTTCTCCGTGACTCGAACCAAGGCTCATTCCGCAATACAATTTCATGTCCGCATGTCCATTATTTCTATAAAATGGATCGAGACTTTATAATCACTCTGTACAACATTAATATAAATTAATTTTATTTCCTAGAATATATCCATCTAATTTTTATTGCAAAAACGTTGGACCAAGAACATCCTGAAGGATCCTGAATTCTTACTTACTTTCTTACGTACTTATGGCTTTTAGAGAACCCGGAGGTTCATTGCCGCCCTTACATAAGCTTACCATCAGTTCCTATTCGGAGCAAGTTTAATCCAGTCTTTACCATCATATCACACCTCCCTCACATCCATTTTAATATTATCCTTCCATCTACGTCTCGGCCTCTCCAAAGGTCTTTTTCCCTTCGGTCTCCCATCTAACACTCTATAGCAGCGTTGTCAGACAGAGCCTAAACGGAGCGGAGCGCTCCACTATAACTTGTTGCGTGCTCCGGTGCTTCCACAGACATAAGCAAGTTCACGCTCCGACTGGACGTCTCTAGCTCCACAACCGGTTTCGGAGCTTACAACTCTGACACTGCTGCTCTATAGCCTATGCATTTCTGGATTCGCCCATACGTGCTACAGTCCCTGTCCATATCAAACGTCTGGATTTAATGTTCCTAATTATGTTAGCTGAAGAATACAATACGTGCAGTTCTGTGTTGTGTAACTTTCTCCTGAATTCTAAAAAACTGAAATTTCTGAGTGTTTGAAGAATAGTAAATGTATAAATTTTGAAAAAAAAAAAAAAAAAAAAAAAAAAAAAAAGATAGCAAACCTCTATTAAAACTGAACATTTTGAATCATGCCCATAAAACATTAATCAGTTACACTACATATTATTACAACAATGATAAATAAAGTAATTAATTAATAAAATCAATAAAATTAATTAAATTAAAGATTTAAACAAATGAAATAAATATTATAAATAAAATTAATTAGATAATTTAAAATAAATAAGTAAATAAACAAACAAAAACACAAATAAATAAATATTACTTTAAACTCTTCAGCAAATCCATAATATTTGCGCTGTTTTTCTAGGCGATGAATAATATTTACATTGTCAAAAATACTTAGGAGTGAACATTTTGTGACGTGATGCCTCACCGGTATGCGGGGGCTTGAATTGTCGTCACAACAACAGACTACGCTGTACTGTTTTCTGCTTTCTCTAGACTCAAACGCATTTCACTAAATCTGCGAAGCAGTATAATAGATTCGGAGTTCGAAGTTTTATGTACCGATTCTCTAGTACTGTTTTAGACTGCGTATGTACCTTCGTAACACGCATCTTAATCTCTTAACAGTGATAAGGGCGCTCATGGACAAGTAGGAAATGAAGAAATACTGCGCCGTACAATTTCAGAGGCCAAAGAGATGAAGGAACATGAGAAGACATCAATATTATGAATTCATTGAGTTGAAATTTTGTTTGAAGGCGTCAGATATCTGACTGAGCTACGGCTGGATCTATTAATGTATGTAGCAAATATAACACAGATGTTAGAAAATTACATATTCGTCATAGAATCTGGTTTGACTGGACTTTGAACTAGTATTCCTGTTTTTTACAGATATCGTTATTACTCATTGAAATTCTCTTTCACTTCTATTTAAAAATATTAAAAACCATTTCATGTTTCCCGCTGATATGAATTTATGCACTGAGATGTCAGATGTGGTGTGATAATTCACACTTTGTTATTGCTTCTCCTTTTCTTGTATGAGTTCAGATTCGCTCTTGTAGTATTCATATTTCATACGTGCAGACATATACAGACTGCAGATTACAGTGCTGGTCGCAACTCTATGATATGCACAGCGAAGCAATTGAGGTGACTAACCCCACGCAAGTAGCACAAGCTTGTGTTACCTAACCCTGAATTATATGGACATATTTCTGCTTAGTGTTAAAGGTCACTGACAGGAAACTGAACTTTACAGTAACACATGTATGATGTGCTTAACTTGTTTAACAGTTTGTGACTCCGTATGGTTTTAATTTACATATACGATCAAATGATACCCGTTCGAGCCAGATTATAGATTTATTTATTAAGATATCAAATGCATGATATAGATAGAAATTTCAATGTTTAAGGGGAGTCTCCATTAAAAATCACGACAATTTTCTAAAAAAAAAAAATATTGGCTATTTCACTTCTTTAGAGTGTATATTTTTATAACGCAAATGAATTTCTGATTAGAAATATGTCATTTTTTAAATTAAGGCTGTAAGGAGGCGTGGCATTTAAAGAGTGTCAAAATTATTTTTTCTTCAAAGAATTCTTTTTTACAAATTTCTGATTACAAATCTAATAACACAAAACGTTCAATCTTCATATAAGCAACTATACTGGAATCCTATGAATTTCCTGCTCTGTCATAGGCTACACACCACAGTTTGTACTTCATTTTTAATATTTTACTTACGTAACAGCTTATACTTGCATAATATTTTATCGATTTTTTTTAAATTTTATATTTGTATTGATTCATAACTGATACTTCCAATTTGTTTAATTTTATTAGTGTTTTACATTGCATTGGATCACGGGTAGATGGAAACTACACATTTTGATCCGGAAACTGCACACCGATTTTCGAGAGACCCACTAATCCTACCCGGATATTGCACACTGATTCACGAGGGTTTTACTAATCTTACCCGGAAACTGCACAATTTATAAAGTATGTTTCTTTTGCATTTGGCTGACTTTACATTGAAACTTCGGTTACTTCCTTCAGTGCTTTCCAGTTTAATAATATAAGTCTCAGTTTGTATGTCCAAAAGTTGATTCACGAATTTATACAATGAAAGATTACTGCTGTAAAAACTGAAATTAAAATGCTTGTGAAATGATTAACAGCCATTTGTTGTGCGAGAGGTCGATGCAGTCAGGGCTGCCCATACAGTAGGAGAGAAAATTGCATCTTCGGAGATGTACGTTTGTAGTAGGCTAAATAATCTGCAAATTTCTCAAGTCTAGTACCTATCGGTTTTACCTTCACTAATTCTATAGCAAAGAAATCCCCGACTTCTTGTTATTGAAAAGGACGAAATCTTCGCTTCGTTTAGTAATAAAGTTTAAATGAGTCTGTCATGAACTTCGGGTTGCGATTTAGGTAGAATAAGTTGAAGTTTCCTCCACGATTTTTATAAGTTACCTTTTATTCAAGTTGTGTCACGCATTTTTAGGTTTTATATAGGTAAGATTTGTCAAACAGCAGGAAATATTTTTGATGACTTACTATTAACAACATCGATGGCTTTTCTTTTCGTAGCTGCATTGATTATTTGACTATTTAATATAGCCTACTAATGTTCACCACATGTTATGCCTACCGCGTTCTCTAATAATTTTAATATTGTTCAGTAAGCTATAAATTTTCGCATTGCACTTTTTAACACAACATCTCCACATTACTTCATAGTTTTTCAATTCCTTGGCTTTATAAAATTTACAGTCGTCATATACTAGTATTAAATTACCCCGTTCACTTTCAGATGTAAACAGATGCTCCATTTCGAACAAAATTGAAACAGTTTGGTAAATTAAAACTATCTATAGTATTAGCAAAGCAGGTAGAAAATAATTTGGTGTGCAGTTTCCATATGGCCGTAATCTAGGTAGAAAATATTAGTGTGCAGTTCCTATATGATCAGAATTCAGTTAGTGTGCAGTTTCCGATGACCGTGGATCACACACATGTACATTATATTTAAACAGTAGCCTATTTATGTATTCATTGGCACAATTTCTGAAGATGACTCAGTTGAGTCGAAAACGTTAAATGTTCATTAAACAAAATGTTTACAAATAACTTCTAGCTAACTGTTCCAGCATAGACGGACCTTGTGTTTAACTTATTGAAATAGCTTATCGGATTTCCAATATGGCTTTTAAATTTAGTAACTTTTGTTCTAAAGTTAGCTCCCTGAAGTTACTAGATGAATGTGGCGGAGGAAAATTTTAATAGGTATATGTTACATAAATATTCATTTTACTTTCAAATCCATTTTTCCATTTTCTTGATTCAACATCAACTATTTTATGCCAGATTTTAATCAATCTGGATGAAATTGTTTCTGCAAGTATTTATGAGGTAACTGCATGTTCCTAGGCATTTATTTTGTAAGAAATGCTGCTAGTTTATTTTAATAATATTTTTGAATGAATGATAGAAAAAGTAATATTTTCAAATTTTCAAAATAATATTTAAAATAAATAAATGAATTATTTAACAAAATAAATCCATAGAAATGTTTCTCTATGTCTTGTGAATGTAACAGAAAAAAAGGAAGCGTAAAAATTGAGATCTTCTACTAGAAATTTGGGTTTGAAAATATTTCTAAAACAAAAAACAGAAAATAAATAAAAAATCAAAAGCCAAAAACATTATAAGTTCAAAATTTGGATTTTGTTAATCCTTTACATAGTAAACATGTTCTCAAAATTTGGTTGAAAAAAATATTAGGAAAAGAGTTGTCATTTTTAGTGGAATGTCCCCTTCAGTAGGCCTATATATGCAAGCGGCAGGTTTCCTTAGAAGAAGCATCTTTAGGCACTCACAAGGAAGCTTTTGTACAAGGAGACGTCAGCGAAAAATATCTTATTTGCTGCTTTCAAGACTGTGATCTTCATTATTCATCTTTCGTTTGTGCCCAGTTTGAGCCTTCTTTAAGGCTTCCGAACAAATGAAAGTCACATGGTAAGAAACCGGGGTTGTTGGCCAAGTGGTTCAGAGTCTTCTGCCGTTAAGAATTGAATCACCGCTCGCCGGTCACCATTGAGCTGATGTGGAATAACACTAACCATGCTGACAGACGCCTAACACCACAAACTGAACCAAACTCTTTCTCGATTGCTCTATGCAAGACGATTGTCAGCCTTATACTACACTATCGTAATTAGATAGATAGATGGATTTATTGAGTAATATTATACATACAGATTTTATATTATCATAATTTTCTCTAAAATCCAATGCACGGGTCTTCTGACCGTACGTGCTTTGTACCCGAAACAAATCCTCCTTTGTAGGTCCTCCCCCCCACCTATGATTACGTCCAACTACTCTCTAAAAGAACACATATTAAAATGGAAATGGAACAATAAAACACATTATATAATATATCCTAACCTAAAAGACATAAAAGTGTACAGTTGGGTAGATATTATTATCCCTTCCTCAGTTCGCGTCACGAACTTCAACAGCTGAAGTTCTAATCTTTCTCGCCTTCAAGAGGAACAATCCAGTCTTTTGTTCCCATTTTCTATTCCCCATGAGGTAAAGACATGCAAGCGAACTCCTATTCTTACTTAGCATCGAGGGTGGTATATATTTTCTCCGTACATGTTCCAATTCGATACACTGTAATAAAATATGTTTATAGGAGTCCTTTTCTCTGCAAAGTGAACAAAGACGCTCCCCTTCTTCGTTGACAATATTTTATTACGCTTCCATGCCCCCAATCTTAGCCACGCTAAACCTGCTCTGCTGTCTTTAATAAAATACGGCAAACTACATGAGGCGAAACAAACGGGTTTCATTTGATCATGCTTCGTATGTAGTGCTTTGTATTGGAAAGCTATTTTCTGGATTATTTTTCTGTAAAGATTTCACTTAATTATTTTCTTTAATTGCACTTCTTCTCCTGCGTCTAGCCTACTTACCTATTATTGGAGAAAAATTCGTTCCGGCACCGGGAATCGAACCCAAGACCTCTCAGCTACGCACGCTGAGCGCTCTTTCCATCTGAGCTATGCCGAGACTCGTGTCACGGTGCCGGCCGAACTCTCGTCCTTTGTATCATCAATAGCCTACTAGGGCTATGGGTATAATAAAAAGTATTGCAATAGGTATTGCTAGGGCACTTACTCCCCATAATTTATTAGGAATTGATCGTAGAATGGAATATCCAAATAGAAAATATCATTCTCTGCATTTTAGACGTAGGCCATTGATGATACAAAGGAGGAGAGTTCAGCCGGAAAGAACGTTATTAAATAATTTTATATAACAATAGGCCAATTGTCGTCTTTAGATTTTTTATTTCTTACACATTTAAAAGCTGTAATAAATTGTATAATACTGATAAAATTAAAAAATGAAAAGCCTTATAATTAAACAGTGTAAACTTGTGAACCTCAAGATAAAACATTTTATAAAACAAAACAACGAAGTTCTTGAAAATGAAGTATTATCAATAAACGAACCCATCAGTAGGAAATGAATATTTCTTTTAGTTTCATAACTGACAGCAATCATGATTCCAATATCCTGAAAATGTACAACAATAATGGACTTTGTGATGAAATAGGTAAGGCCAGTTCACAATAAACCGGAAACGAGAATCGGAACGAAAACGAAAACGGTAAAATTGTTAAAATGTGTACATTTAAATGTGAGCATTGACGATTAACGAAAAGCTTGCCGGAGCCCGGGATCGGGAACGGAGAGTTGGCCAAGTTTCAACTTTGGCGTTCACGTTTCCGATCATAGCCCACTAGATCTATTCAATTGACATGTAAAAGCTATTTTGTCGTATATTTTGTAGCAAGAAGACTGTGAAATAACCTATGCATTATTTTGTTCTGTGCTGTGCATCATGGAGCATGATGAGATTCTACAGTAATATTGAGTGTTGAGGAAAATCCTCACGTTTACGATAAGCTGCGCGCCTCGTATAAAGATCAGAAGATGACGGAGAATACGTGGCTTTCAATAGCTGCATCTTTGAACACAGATCGGAAGTAAATCATATTTTATTACTGTATTGGTTGTATTACACACTACATATTCATGCTTCAATTCAATAACTACTGTTGTGTTCATTTTTGTTCTATTACAAATGTTTCTTCTCTAATTATTTTACGTTATGGTAGACTTAAAATAGGTTGTGATAATAAAGATGCATCGGCATATTTATAGTACCGTACCTAATGAAATGTTTCAGTTGAAATTTCGAAGTTGGTTAACCTGTGTTTATGTTGGCTGCCTTGTACTCATGAGAGAACGCCATTGGTCAATTATACACAAATAACATCAGAATGCGTAATATCGACTTTACATATAGTTACTGACATGCATATCGATATGCATAGTCTTCTACGTTCTCGGTTTATTGTGAATCAAAAATTTTCATATTCACGTCCTCTGCTTCTCGTTTTCATTCTGGTTCTCGTTCCCGGTTTATTGTGAACCAGCCTTTAGTATTAAGCATTTGCTGTTTATCTTCCTAAACAATTTTATTTTATGCTGTTGTACTTGTAAATTACTTACAGTGAGGTTCAGAACGACAAAGTTCTAAATTATGAGTGTTGATATAGATTTTAGCACGTATTTACATTCAAGGGCTGTACAAGCAGCGATGGATATCACATCAACCTGCTATAAAATTAAAAAAAAAATTATATTAAAAACATATTTATGAAAATATAATATCAATAAGCTTTAACTAATATAAAAAAATATTTTACGTTTAAATAAATCACATTTTTGTCCTTTCCTCTATTACTGACTCGACATGCACATCCACTTTCGCTTGAGTACAGTCTTTGATTATTTCTTCTTCTTTATCACCAACAGAATTTGCCTCTATTGATTTAAAACTACTACATTTTTCTTCAGGTTCTTTCGTTTCATCCGTTTCCTTCAGTTTCTTACCAGAGATTTCTTTGTGTTCTTCACCGCATTGTTCTTTTCCAGAAATATTTCCATTTAATTCATTTTCGTTGATTCTTTCTGCTACCGCTTTCTTTTCAAATTTTTTATCTGGATCAGCTTCTTCATGCTTTATGTCAGTTACTTCCGTTTCTTTTGCTGATTTTTCTTTGTCGTTATTATTTGGTGTCGTTTCTACACACTTCTCAGAGGAAGAATTTTGATCTCGTTGCAAATCTGCTTTTATTTCTTCCTCTTTTTCACTTTTGACATTTTCTTCCGTTGAATTTTCCTCTACAGAATTTCCGGTAATTGATTTCAGGTCTTCTTGCAGATCATTTTTATTTACTTCTACTCTATTTTCTTTTACTTCTGTTGTACTTTTTTCTGGAGAGTTCTGAATGGGAGAATGTTGCAGATTGGCCTGCGATTCGTTGCATGCTTCCTCACTGGCGTTGTCCTGTCGTCGTGCTTCCTCTGCAGACACCTCTACGTGAGGTTGCAGATCAACTGTAGAGGCAGTGAACGTCGTGTCCAAAGTCTCGGTGCTGGCATCGAGTCCACCGATGGCATTGTTGCTGGATTGTGACTTCCTCATCACCTCGTTTCTCGATAGTTGACTGGAGTAAAGCGAATTGCTAATCATCCTTTCCTCATCGTTGCTGCTGCTCTTTGCTCTTGTTTCGTCCTCAGTTTCAAGTCTAGCAGAAGCTATTGTTTGGAGACTCAAGTTCAAACTCTCTTTTGAAGCTCCTTCAGGTTCACCCCGCTTAGGAATCTTGCCCCGTATTCCCTTCTTGTAGAACTCCTCGATGTCTTCGAGGCTCCGTCCTTCTGTTTCCGTAAAGGTGAAGTAGATGATTATGAAGCCCACTAAGCTAAGAATGCCGTAGAGCCAGAACACGCCGTGCAAATGGAGGGATGCTTTGAGAGACAGGAAAGTCTTGGAGGCCATGAATGCTATGATATATGATGCGGCTGCAGCTATCCCACTCGCCAGTCCGCGACTCCTGAAAATTCAAGTTATTTTTTACTTCCCTCACTGAAAACATGTGAATAAAACTGATAACATTAGACGAAATGTAGTACATTCATTATGCATTTATACAAAATTCAAAATTTCCTTCTACTGGATTACCATATTACTGTTGAAGAAATCCAAAAACAATTAATAGTACATTATGCAACGAGCCTATAATGGTAGTAATTAAGACGCGAGTATGTTTATGAAACTCGCTTGCGCTCGTTTCATAATTTCGATACGAGCGTCTTAATTACCATTATAGGCAAGTTTCATACGATTTTTTATGCTCGACCATATTTCTAACTTGAAATTATTCATAGGTATTCATGTTATTGTTATCTAAGTGAGGAGCGGAACTGACCTTGTGAAATAGCCTACCTCGTAAATTGTGAGATGTGCGCAGACGCGAAAGTATTGATTTTTTTCCGAGAAACAGATGTCGACGACCTTGATATAATCTAGAGAGTAAAAGAAACATTAATCTTGATATAACCTTGAAATTGAATTATACATTGAAAAACGAGATGACAAATTGAATTTATTTGAATATTATTTACAATTAACGCTAATTATTATAGTAACAGAACATAACCTTCTGCGACAGTATTGGATTTCCAGCCTCCGTAACATTTCGCTAGTTGTCTTTCGATTGCATATCCGAGAATAATCGATACTTGCGCTTTCATATTGCTTTCTGATTGGTGGAAAACCTGAACTTTAATGAATAGGTGTACTTTAATGAGGTCCATTAAAGAGCTGCTACCAGGTGTAGGATAATTACTACATTTCGGCATGGTCGAGCATAAACAATTTTATAACACTAAGTGTTCCGAACTTTTCTGTGAAAATCACAGTCTGATTCGGATCAAATAGAAAATTATAAGAAAAAATTACAAGAGTTACAATTTCCAAAGATCATGGCAGCAATTCTTTCGAAAGGCACCAATATAAAGGACATGTATAGCAGCAACTAACATAAAACCTATCGGAGAAACCACATATAAAGTTTAACATACCATGTGACTTCTGAAGGTATAAAATCAAAGACAATCTAAAAGCTGGACATCAAAGACATAGACAATTAATGAAAGAAAAGTGAAAATAAGGCCATTATATACTTAGAATAATATAACACAATAAACAATTATTTAAAGCCTATTTATTTAAATAAAAAGTTAAATTAAACCATTTTACTAATAGACGATACAGTTGTCTCGAACACTTGTTCCCAAATTGCGGTTCGCCTAGCCCAAAGTTTTTCGTAAAGTATTTCAAGGGATTCGTCAAAATATTTCCGTAATAAAGGATTCTGGGGTTACACTATCACTAACACTATCACCATCACTATTATTATTATTATTATTATTATTATTATTATTATTATTAACATAATTTCTATAGGCATAATAATTATGTTAAAGAGATCAGAATCATACCCCAGCGTTTACAATTTATCTTCCAATAATAGTCAAGTATGGGGTATAGGCCTACACACGTGAAATAATACACCACTAGTTAGGCCTAATATTTTTGGTATCTTTCTTACCTGTTAAAAGGTTTGCAGACATCATGTATAAACCCCTATTCCCTTAAATAAAATGTTTTGAATTGCATTCTGAGTCTAACACTTCCTGTTTTACATTAACTCTTAAACTTCAAACTTAGGCCTAATTAATCTCAGCCTAAAAAAATGTTAGAAAATCAGTCCTCAATTTCTAAAAAGGAATAATTTTAGTCCAGTTTAAAATAACCAATCACAAAAAAGAACTGTACATTTTAAACAATACTTAAGCTTGTCTACTTATGGTTGGCAATTCAATAAGTTAGTGTCAAAATCATTCGACTGAAATCGCATTCGTCCGCATCTGAAACAACAAGTGCTTGAAATAGTTAGAACAGGAACGCAGAATAGTAAATTCGGCGGTGTTACGTCAAGCTCATCGAATGAAAACAATTTAGGTATAGTAATGAATAATTTCAAGGGAAAAATCGTTCCGGGGCCGGGTATCGATCCCGGGACCCTTCGTTTAGCACACGAATGCTCTACCGACTGCGCCACCTAGGAACTATACACGACATCGTCACAATTTTTCCCTTTATATCCACACAATTCAAATGGGCTGACAAGACGCCAGAAATTCAACTTTGAGTGCACACAAATTCTGTGTGATTTAAATTGTGGCTTTCTGTTAACGTACCTACCGTAACGAATATGTAAAGAGAAACATTGCGAGGGTGTCGTGTATAGTTCCCGGGTGGCTCAGTCGGTAGACCATTCGTGCGCTAAGCGAAGGGTCCCAGGATCGATACCCGGCCCCAAAACAATTTTTCCCTTGAAATTATTCAAACCTGCTTCATAGGAAGCTACTACCTGAAAGCCAGATTTGCATAATTTCTAGTAATGTTTGTCAATCCGAATGTGAAGAAAAAAATTAAGATTATAATTATATTTTATTCTGACTTACTTACACAGGTGACAAGGACTGTTCGCGCCTATAGTGTTTTATGTGTGGTGACATTTTTGCTAAAAGTGAGCTGAAACATTCTGTAGTTAAACACCATTTAGAAACTATACATCCTAGACATGTAAACAAGCCTATTGAATATCTCAAATGAAAAGATAACGAGTGAAAAATTATTTAACATTTTTTGTATCTTTAACAAACACTGGGAATGAGAACATTCTCGAAGTGGCTTATCTAATTAACTACAGAAACTGATAAAACTGCAACCTCACTCGATTTCAGAATATCTAGTGCGCCTTTGCAGTGTATGTCTGAGAATATATAAAAAAGGTCAATATAGTACAACTGTATTGTCTGAGAACACGGTCTACTACCGACTTAAGGACATGACAAACTGTGTTGAAAGTGTCATTTTGGAAAGAGTCCCTTTTTTGCGAATCAATTGAATCGACTGATATTAACAATTTACAGTGTGGGATTGACCTCACCGGCTCTGGCCGGAGGAGGACACCACAGGGGAAGCTGGGAGTGGAGATGTAGTGGCACTGATAAGAGGTGTTGACAGGCTAAAGGTCTGACCATTCATCACCTACCGCAGGGGTTAATACATGCATACTGATTCATTAATGTTTTTATGAAGCTTGAACTGTAGATGTTATCAGTTCGGAAGCTGGCGAACAGGGGCGTGGTTTCAAGTAGCTTTGGAGTGAGTAACAGTAGAAGCATTCATTTTGCATTCTTCACATGGCCGGTGAGGTAAGCCTCATATAATAGCCATTGTGCCACTTTTCATTGGGTAGACCTACTTATATCCATCGAAATCGGCAGAAAAAGAGCCCTAATTGAAGAGGTGGATTCCAAACTGGCCGAAGTCCTAATGACAGTTATGAGAAAAATGACAAAAACTGATAAAATAAATTAGACGCCCTTAGATCCGTTTGAATGAAACATGAACAGACACTAAGTCAAGACTTAGGAGAGTCTGTTAAATAAATTTGGCCTATACAGCTATATAAATATATATAGGCTTGAAAAGGATAAATTAAAACGTGAATAAAGCAAATTAAAATCTTAAAAAAAAGGACTTAGTTACTTTGGAATCCACCTCTTCAATTGTGCAGATTCTTAAAATAGAGAACTGCCGAATTATATATATTTTAAGCTAACCAATGGAAATGCAATAGACTGGACCTGTCGTGTAGACATTTGTTCAGATGTTGCAAAATCTTTGACAAGGACTTGCGCTGGGTTTGTTCTCAGAGTAAAATCAGTAGCTACAAACATTTCTTGGACACAATACTGCATTCAGAGACAAGCTCTTGTTTTCTAACGCCTCTCCAAAAGTTTAAAACTGTGCTAGTAATAATAATGTCTAATCTTCCTCAACTTGGTGAGGTTCCCAAAGACAAAGAATGTTAAACAGTAACATTTAAGGTGTGACATTAAAAATCTCTTACAAGAAATTTGTTTACAATAAACTGAAATTTACAGTATATCATGTTTTACAATAATGAAAATTTGCGTAAAATAAAAAATACAGATAAAAAATAAAATAGAATGAGTTAAAATAAGTAATTTCATTAAGGTCCGCCCTACAAATTCCCGCAGTTTTGCAGCACCTTGTGCGGAAATGGTAAGCATTTAAAACTATTTATTGTCTAAAGAGCCATTTCACCATTATATTACTAATCCACAATTAACTAATTGTAATTTAACTTAAATACGGAATCTACGTAAAGATGAATTTTTGATCCTACAGAATATATCTGTTATGATAACAATGTTTATTAGAGGAGAAAATTTTGCTCTGGCGCCAGGATTGAACTCGGGTTCTTGGTTCAACGCACCAAGTGCTCTAACCACTGAGCTACGCCGGCATCAGATCAAATTCTTCTCCTCTAGTTACCGTAACATATATTCTGTAGGACCAAAAATTAATTTTTACATGGATTCTTCGCCCAACAGTGCATATTACTGTGGAATCCCGGCCACCAAATCACTCAATTAAGTGCGCTTCTTGTATAATGACAGTTGACTTAATACATGTCAATATATATGTGCACTTGGAGTCAGGTCACAAAGGGAAAAGAAAACACTAGAGGAGATGGATTCGATGAGCTCCGACGTAGCTCAGTGGTTAGTGACTTGGTTCGTATAACCAAGGACCCGGGTTTGATTATCGGTGCCGGAGCGAATTTTTCTCCTCTAATAACCATTAAATGCGGAAGTTAAATCGTATTTAATTCGTTTTCATTTCACCAAACTAATAAGCATTTAAAATAAATTCAATTAATTTAATTTCCAAATAAGTCATCACGGCCTTCGGAATCATAGTAAAATCGCAATTTTGAAGTCCATATGTCTTGTTAATATAAACAGTGACCTTTATATCGTCATAAACAGAGGTAACCTCAAAACATAGTAAAATCATCGAAAACAAAAAAACGGACGGGCAGACTTTAGAAGAAAATAAGACAAGTTTGAAAAAGTAGAAATAGATTTCAATGGAAAAAAAAAACTTCATTTCAATGTCTTCAGAAATATCAAAGACAAAAGGGTAGCTATTATATGAGAGTAGATGCAAGGAAATATCAAGCAACAAGCAAAATGGAAATACTTAATCGATATCCGCTATTCCAATGCTACATGATAAATTTGATATTCATACACCTTATTATTCGTATCTTTAATAAATGTATAAATTTAAATAGTATTATGACGTACTTAATTGAAATTCTAAATCACCTTCTGTAATATTCAAAATATACAATGCTTTTGTTTTGCTTAGCCTAAACCGCATTTGCTAAAAGAATAGAGTGTAGTAGGGAGAACGGGTGAGAAGATCATAATGTTATAAGTAATGGAAAGTGTAAGAATATAGTGTAAAAGTAATAAATGAAATAGTGGCAGTGATGTAAGGAGTAAAGAGATAGAAACGATAATGAATAGTAATCTATGTGTAGTGAAAATTAAATAGTAAATGAAGTATTAGGGATAGGAGACTTAGGTTAAGACATGTTTAGAACGATATATAGTGACATGATTAAAGTGCGAAATAGAAGAAGTGATAAGTCAAATGAATAGTCACTTAAGGACAGTGATGAATAAAGGATGAGAAGTGCACGAGTCGTCCACTAAATTTATAAATGTTGTAAGTAGTGTAAGAAAGGGAATGCTGGCCCGAATACAGGAATGTGAAGGGCCAGCAGGACCAAACGGTTGAGTGATAATAAATCATATCATATCTGTCGCATCACCATTATTAAAATACATGATTAATTTTGATAGCAATATTGTATAATATAGTTTACCTATGATGTTATACATAATAATAACTTTTTGCAGCTACTTTATCACTAGGGAATAAGGAAAACCTTTCAGACCGATTATTTAGTCCTGACAGGTCGACGACGCGAAAGAGGGGAAGTAATAAGAGTAGTGGGGAGAGCTCCGGAGTAGCGATAAGGGCGAACGGTCGGTAAAGGAATGTAGTACAGCTTAACTGTATTAGAAATATTCCGCTCTACTGCACGCATGATATCCGATCTAAAGGCAAGCGACTGACTAACCCAAGCACTCCTTGGCGTAACTAAATGGGCTTGCCTGACCCAGGCTTACATTGCCGGCGACTGTCAGGACTAAATAATCGTATTGTACCTTCTTTTTACTAGAAGAAAAGCCATTGTAAGTGCTTACTGGATTGCACATTAAGGTAGGCCATGTCTTGTTCCAGTGTCTCAACTCTTCTCTAGATATTAATTAGAAACAGAATCAGTGTATATTGGAGAGTACGGCGTTCTTTTGATCTGACAAAAGCCGACACGGCGGCCATATTTACTCCAGAGAAAACTCAGTACAACGCAAGACTTGGATAGGAAGACAGGTTCCTAGTGTGATATTCCATTGTTTTCTTGAAGAATGCCATGTTGTTGTGCAGTTAACTGCTCTCATATCTCATAAAAAATGTCAGATGTTTCTGCTGCCCCAGGAAGATACTGTACTGATGTAAATTGTGATTTAACTGAAAATATTAATACAGTATTGACTTGACTGAACAACAAGCTCTTTATTATTTGTTAGGATCACTGGATCAGTTTTGTTCAAAATAAAACAAAATTAGTCATATATTTGTAAAAAATGTTTTTCATCTCTAATAACTGATAACACGGATGAATCTATAAATTTTATTAGCATATTAGTGACTCTCAAGTTGTGCAAGAAAATGTCACTTGTATAGACTACCCTTGTAAATCTGTGTTTGATATAATCCTAAAAAAAAAATCAGAAACAAAAGTGAAACATTGGTATAAAATGAGTTGACACTAAAGGCTTTGACGCCTTTATTGATTAACACTTCAACTGATACGTCCCCAGCTTGTCATAATATTATTGAAAGAGTCTCATCACTGTATTTTAGGACTAGAATGTATTTATTGTTAAGAAAATTGTCTGTTAAAGCACGAAGTGTTGGTATGAGAATTGCAGTAGAAAATTGCTGATTTTATTCCTTGGACATAACATAGATAATAAAGTGTTATCTCTTATGAGTCATTTCACTATGACTGTTTATTAATCCATGTCTCCTGTAGCCTAATTCAATAAACCACAACATATTGTATGATATCGCCTTTAATGGCCTTCGTTCTAGCATTACTGCATACTACGTAAAGATTATTTTTTTCCCTCCTACAGAATTTATCTGTTATGGTAACAATGGTTAAAATTCTGTAGGAGAAAAAAAATCTTTACGTAGATTCTTCGCTCAACAGTGCATATACTGTGGAATTGCGGCCACCAAGTCACTCAATTGAATGCGCTCCTTGTATAATGGCAGTTGACTTAATATATGTCAACATAGACCTATATGTCGAACATGGAATCAGGCCACAAAGGGAAAAAACACTAGAGGAGGGGGATTCGATCCGGTGCTGTGGATTGAACTTTGGTGTAGCTCAATGTTTAGAGCCCTTGGTTCGTAGAACAGAGGATCCGAGTTCGACCTCTGGCGCGGGAGCGAATTTTTCTCCTCTATTAACCATTATTACTGCATACGGTTCTATGCCTAGCAAGAAGTAAATATGGCCGCCGCCGGGAATATGGCACTCTCCAGTAAACACTGACTGTGATTAGAATCCACTATCACTGCCATCTATGTACTATTCTTTTAATAAACAGCGAGAAACACCCCACTATGGCGGGTTATCGTTTCGATGTCACGTAAACACAAGTGGTGACCTATTTTTCGAGACGGAGTTGTTAATGAAAGTTGAATTGTGGAGATTGTCGTTGGAATGACGAAGGAAAAGTGGGAGAACACCGAGAAAAAGTCTCACGACCTTGGTTTCGCCACCACAAATGCAACATCCCCATCCAGGAACTTTACACTCGGGTCAACGCTGTGTGGGCTAATAAGGCGGATAATTGTATAGATGTGTTCTCTTCATTTCCTCAGTTTGTCTGCGCAATTCTGTAGTGTTCTCAAATAGATAAGAAAACGGTGGATAGAACAGTTCAATAACTGTTCGCTACTGTAGGTACGTTAACAGAAAGCCACAATTTAAGTCGCACAGAATTGTGTGCACTCAAAGTTGGGTTTCTGGCGTCTTGTCAACCCATTTGAGTTGTGTGGATATAAAGGGAAGAATTGTGACGGTGTCGTATATGGTTCCTGGGGTAGCTCAGTCGGTAGAGCGTTCATGTGCTAAGCGAAGGGTCCAGGGATCGATACCCGGCTCCGGAACAATTTTTCCCTTGAAATTATTCAACTATTCATAAGGCCATAAGGAGTCTTAGAGAGTAAAATACAGAAAAGCTACTGCTGGTGGTAGTAGTGGTGGTTACAGTGATGATGGTGGTGGTGGTGGTGATTAAGATGATGGTGATAACGAAAATTAATGATGATGATGACGACATGAATTATTCTTCAAATCGAAATTGCTACCATTGATTATAGATATCCGTACCTGAAAGGGAAGACCTCACTGAGAATCATCCATGGTATGGGTAGCACTCCGACACTCTGGGTGAATACCAGCGCCACGAAGATAGTGAGAGGTGCCCACGAAGCTATATGGCGTGTTCCAGCCGTGGCTACATCTCCTGGAGAAATAACTGCGAAGGCGTAGCCCCCCAGAAGAAGACAGGACATACACGACACGGCCATGGAGACAAGCGATATGGGGCGCTTCCCCCACCAGGGCACACCCACCATGCAGACGATGTTGCCAATCATTCCAATCACACCTGTTACCACCTGAAGATACAGATATGTTTCAAGAATTACAAGACAAAATAAAGTGTAAATTACAGATCTTGTGTAGTTACAAGCATACTCACTGAAGTACGTTATATTTTGATATTGCCAATGTATAAGATAGTTTGTGTTGTGAAGATGGCAAATACTTCCTTGTTATAATGTTTGACGCATTTCGCAACTATTCAGTTCTTTATAGGCTACTATTATTTACCAATTATATTTTTTGTTTATTTCCTTACATTTTAAAAGTAACGGATATTCATACTTACATAAGATTTACTGAGCTATAAAATAGGAACATAAACTTCCCCTCTTCGCAATGCACACAAAGTAATTTTCTACATCATCAGACCTTTATACATGTAGGCCTAATATTATTTGTCAATTTTATACAGCCTTTTTTATTTTATTAATGACAAGAAAGACCCAACCAGCAAAGCTCACATTAGAGGATAGTACAGATTTAAACATATGAGCATTAATGCTAACAAGATTTTTATACAGGGTGATTCACGAGGATTTACCGTCACTTACGGAGCTTATTTCCAAAGACATTCTGAGCAAAAAATGTCATATAAACATTTGTCCTAATCTCAATATTTTCAGAGTTACACTAATTTGAAGTTGTTTGTAAAATACCTTTTTTTCTTTAGTTTTAAGGGTAAAAGAATATTACAAATAGAGAATGAACTATTCAGAAGTGCCATTTCTTTAATTGGCTAGTGTTCTGAAGCTAAAAATGTGTTGTCAGTTGCTTTGTACAGATTTTGTTTTTCAATTTTTAACTAAAACTGACATCATTCTTATGTACTTAACACAAAAATTGTTACAAACCATACGACTTTAAGAACTTGATTCTCTACAGTTTAATTATGCATCCTAGAAGAATTTACAAGAGTGGCGTGATTTATAACAATTGTTGTGATAAATGCGTAAGTAAATGTAATTCTGTAGTTAAGAATCGAAAAAAAAAATCTGTACGAAGCAACTATGGAATTTACGACACATTTTTTGGCTTCAGAATATTAGCTAATTAAAGAAATGATACTCCTGAATAGTTCATTCTTTATCTGTAATATTCTTTTACCATTAAAACTCAAGAATAATGCTATTTTACGAACAATTTCAAATTAGTGTAACTCTGAAAATATTGAGATTACAACAAATGTTTATATGACATTTTTTGATCAGAATGTCTTCGAAAATAAGCTCCGTAAGGGACGGTAAATCCTCGTGAATCATTCTGCATAAAATACAGAGTGTTCTGTAAAAAGTTCCAATATTTAGAGAGGAGGTAGTATGCATCAAAACAAGAAATAAAAGTCCCACAAACATGGGTCGTAAAATTAATATCTTCTGAGTAATGAGCAAATGTTTACCATTACTCTAAGAGCAGCATATCTTACACCAGTGATGTCAATTGATGCCCATAGGAGCAAGCGCACGCTTTACAGCTGAGGAGAGCCTGAGCGCTTTACAGCGGAACGGAAAAAGACAGACGAAAGAGGTAGTATAAGCTTGGTCGAGCTATATGCAGGGATGGCCAGCACTGATTCAATAGATAGAGGGAAGAGACTTTATTAAAACTGTATCCATGTTAATTTTTAGATTTGCCTGGAAGTATAAGTGCATTATAAGAATGTAAGTTTTAATTTTAATGTTCATTTTTCACAAGTTTGATTTTTTTGTTCAAAAGAAATATTTTCTCAACTTTTCGTATAGAAAAGTGAAATTTTCAGATATAGGCCTATTTATTTTGTAGTCTTACAGAATGTTTTCGTAAATTTAATATACCCTAAATACATATTACTGAAGATAATGTATTGAAAGTTTTGAAAATATTCGCATGGAAATTGTTTGTAAGGAAATGAATTAACAAAGCAACTACTGTTACACCATAAGCAAAAGATACATGCCCATTTGTTGTAAAAATGTCAGCTCTATAGCTTCAGCACATTTCGAGAAAATAATTTAATATTCTGATCATAGGAAGTTGCTCACCAATATCACCTTAAAAGCATAATGCGATAAGAGTTTTGTTATGTAATATTAGTTACACTTAAAACAGATACAGTACCTAGGTAACTTTGCTTTGGTACTGTAATATTGTTTTGATTAGTTTATTGATTATGTTTATGGGGCTAAAGGTATCATCAATATCAATTCCAACTTGTCATGTCATACTCAATCTCTTTTTTTGGGATATCACTTTCTTTATGAATGATGTGTTTCATCCATTTATTACAGTACAGTTGTACTACTACGGAATTTATGTGAATATTCCTTCTTATCTCTTTATTATGTTATTAACATTATAACTGCAATATTAAGAAATTGGTATTAGTACTTTTGTTTTACAGACAATATAGATAATATTAAACAGAAAGAAGCCATATAAAAATAACGACATAAAATTTCACGATCCTTTTGAAGTTTGTGCACCACTGTTTTCTTAATCCAACAGGCTGCTTATTCATATACACAACCCTTCCTCTTCCCATACTTAGCGCTTGATGCCCGCGCACGACGTCAAGGTCAGAAAAATGCGCTTGTTTTGACATCACTGTCTTACACTATGAGCTCATGGACAAGAAACAAAACATGCTCTTTTTCAACAGATACAAAACTAATACGTAGCGACAAACGTTTGCATTCTGTTTCCTCATTTGTTTCTTGTCAAACTCCGTGATTAACTGTAGGTCTATATTCTTTTGACAATATATTATTAATTACTTTTTTATATTTATACAAAACATTTCTATTATAGGCTATTTTTAATAACAAATTTGGAATATCTACTTGTAGTATATCCAATGGTAGGCCTATTGATATATATAGCTTACAAATAATGAAATAAACTCACGGTGACCCAGTGAGCGTCGAGAGGCAGGCCGTACTCCTCGAACACCTTCACCATGTAAGGACGCATGCCTGAGAAGCCGGACCAGTGTTGGAAGAAGAAAAACATTATGACCAACATGAGCGGGCGTAGTGTCTGGGGTTTCCTCAGCTCCCGCAGCTTCCTGCGAAAGATGTTTTGTTTAGACGTGGCTGCCTCATCTTTCTTGAGCTTCTTCACGTTATCGGAGTACACTACCAGCTCGTCGAATTCCTTCTTGATGGCCCCTGGTGCCACCCAGCCACGTAGCCAGCAAAGCGCCTTCTCTGCCTCACTCAGACGTCCTCGCGACAGTAACCAGATCGGCGTCTCAGGCACCTGCATAAGATCGACATTAATTTAATACAGATTGACATTTAGTTTCCATAGGCCTATTCGTCTGTTATTTCATTTATTTGTGTTTAGTCTTTTCTCTTAAACTACTGGATGGTATCTCCTCATCCTCAGTATTAGAAATGTCATATTCTAGAAGTATGCAGAAAATTCGGTGAACGTTGAAACAGTACGTCGGCCGACCAGCAGCAAAGGGCTTCCGCTGTTTGCCTGCGCGAAAGCTCGACGCAATCCCGTCACGGATACATATGAACTCTAGTGTTGTCCTGCTGAAAATAGGCTGTGAAACGTTCTGCATATGATAATTCATCACATAGCATTGGACTTCACTTCTGTAATTAGATGTTAGAAAACATTAATAACTGGGGAAATTGATCCCAGATCTATTTCTTTTCCGATTAAGCTTGGCCACATTGCACATGTAATAACAGATATTGGTCAGCAGACAAGCCAAGAATCATGATTGAGGTTCCACTGTATGAAGAAAAAAATACGGATGTAAAATGCCGTCAGTGACTTTTTTTTTTTTTTTTTTTTTTTTTTTTTTTTTTTTTTTTTTTTTTTTTTTTAAAGGAAACAATCAAGTCACATTTTGGAAACTTCGTCCGATGAATAAATATTTCACGGCGTATTTTCAGCAGAACAGCGCTACAGCTCTTACTGATAATGTATCCAAGAAGGAATTGCGCTGAGCGTTCGCGGAGGCAAATAGCGGCAGTATCGTAGAGGTCTTACCGCTGTTTGTCCGATGTCATCAATGTTCGCTGAGACAGTGTATAAAAATCAGGCTTCGCATGTTTCAGAGTATACCGAATCTCACCGGACCGGTGGACATCAGTGACGTCACGCTGCAGTGAAATAGGAACAAAACTGCTGGAAGGTTCAATGGCTAACAAGGCGGCTGTACAAGTTGTTGTCTGTGCTACGCTAGCAAAATTTTGCGAAATTTCCGTACTGTTATCTCGTTCAAAGAAAAGAGAGCATAAACAATTTATTTCTTGAACCAGTAGTAATAACTGGTCCGTTGACATGTTCGCTCATAAGCCATTAACATATTGTTTTTACGTTGTGCTCATTACAAACAATACAGCTGAACCAAAGCAAAACACACCGCCATGACACAACAGTGCACGATGTCATTCGTCTGCTTTTCCCGCCCTTTGCGAGAACCAATCACATTCAGTGATGGACTTTGCCACCACTTCTGCAAGCTGATGGAACCGGTGCGACACCGGAGGAGCCATCAGTGACGTCATCGTTGGAATTCGGAACACCGTGATGCCATCGGATTGCTCAACGCAGAGATTCGGAATACGCTGTTTGTCACAAGAACTATATTGGGTGAAGTAGTTTCTCCTGGTACATGAATGACGTCATTCAAAGGCATAAGCAGGTTACAAGACCTCTATGAGTTCTGACTTATGTAGAAGCGCACGTTATTACGTATATTTGAATGACGATGAGTTCACTGTGATCTCGTTCAGTCATAGAGAATGGTGATGGTGATAACGAAAATTAATGATGATGATGATGACATTCGGTCACAGCGATCATAAGTAAAATTACTCCATGAAAGATGTGAAATCGAGAATATTATTATTATTATTATTATCATTATTATTATTATTATTATTATTATTATTATTAGGCCTATTATAATTATTATTATCATCATCATGATTGCAATCGTTACACATCAACGTATCTATTATATTTTAAATAACTTTGCTTTTTAGAGACACTGAGGAACAGATGTACAGCTGTCAAAAGAAAAAGTGGCCGCTCTCCTGAAGCAAAGTTCCCTTCGGGTATCTTCGCTACAATTCGGAGACAGGCGATGTTACATGTTGTTGGACCACGTTGCCTGATATCTACAGTTATAATTGAAGTATACTGTGTGTTATTCGATAGCATAATGGTAGCGTTCAGGCCTCTTATTCATGAGGTCCTGCGTTCGACTACAACCTCCTGCTTTTTATGTCCTTTTTTGTTCTGTTTTTGAGAGAGACAAACTAGACATAATGGCTCCTTTCTCTTTTATGATTATTTTAGTAATTAACATCAGGTTCATTAATATATTATGCCATGACTTTATCATTATCATTATGATATTGTGGCTGCAAATGGAAAGAAAAAAGATTTTATTCTCAATAAAATATCTTTCGTGGCATAAACATAACAAATTTACTGGCGTCGGCCTTAAAACATTCAAACAATTAAGCGTTCAAAAAACAAAACAAAAAGCCACAATTCAATATTTAGTCTATCTTCCTCTTTATCTCGATCATCTTGCAGTCGAGTGGGCATGGAATTGACTAGTCTTTGCAAATAGCGACTGTTCTTACACACGATATTCCAGGCATTCTGAACATACACACATAAATGTTCTGTCCATGGGCAGGTCTTTCATTGCAAACCCAGCAATCTCCAATCTTTCCTATTTTCTGCCTTCCTCTTATTCTCCGCATATGATCCACATATCCTAATGTCGTCTATTATTCTTTTCAACCAGAGACCCAACCAATTCCTTTTTCTCTTTCTAATCAGTTTCAGCATCATTCTTTCTTCACTCACTTTTTCAAACACAATTTTATTTCTTATTCTGTCTGTCCACTTTACACGCACCGTTCTTCTCCACATCCACATTTCAAATGCTTCAATTCATTTCTCTTCATTTCGTCGTAATGTCCATGTTCTTTCCCCATACAATGCCACACTCCACACAAAGCACTTCACTAGTCTCTTCCTTAGTTCTTTCTCCAGAGGTCCGCAGGAGATCCTTCTTCTTCTATTAAAAGCTTTCTTTGTTCATGTTTGCAGTTTTCTTGGGAAGGATAGGCCTAAATGCGGTAACATCTCGTTGCTTTCCGCACACCACTATCTCTTTCGCATCTTATTAAATTCCAGGGGGCCCAAGCGTGGAGAGTGGATTTGACTAATTGAGCCCTCCGGACTTCACCGAAAGTCACGGCAAGGGTTAAATATTAATTCTATCAGGATGTTTGACCCGGTCAGAGACCGGGAAATCTCAATTAGCCTTTGCCCCCCGCATCCTGGACTAGCTTCTACGAATCATCAGAAAATCTTAGAGTGTGATTGGGCCAATTTTTCCGAAAATGATTCCACACTTTTGCTCTCGTAGCTCAGCGGACGAACGTCGGAATTTAGATGTCAACGTCTCAGGTTCAATTCCTCGTTACTCCTTTTCATTTTATTGTGGTTCAAGATAGTATACTGTAATAATACAAAAAGAAAAACTAATACCAGTATTATGCAACTGGATTTTTCCAAACCTAATATTAAATTTATGTTATTTATATCGCTAAAGAACGATTACAATATAAATAACTTGAATATTATTTATACAGTATCACTAAAGAACGATAACAGAATATAAATGATAAATATCGGTTTGTTTAATTAATATATTGCGAAACAACAATAGCAATATAAATAACTTGAATATTATTTTATAATGCTAATGAAGGAAAACAGAATATAAATGATAACTTGAATATTATTTACATCGCTAAAGAACGATAACAGTATAAAAAAACGTGAATATTATTCATATCGGAATTTCACAGATTTATTACAGATGTATTTAAGAAATTGTAGAAGAATAGTAATTAATAACAGTGTCCTATTTATTCTTCTTGGATCCAAATTTGTAACTTTTAAAAGCGTGGTTACTATGTTGAAGTGTATGTGTTGTAACGGATGCTTGATTTGTTATGTATGTGAGTCAGTTATGGGATGCTTGATGTCGTCGCAATGTCGTAATTATAGTTTGATTGTGTTTGTGTGACTATTGTGTATTAATTTATGATGTATGGTACGGAAAGCTGCATATTTGTGTTATAGAAGTGTTACGTATGTGTGTTGTTAATGTTTTTGTGTGTTTCAAATTGATACCTGATATTTGTTTTGCAATCGCAATGCCTAATTTACGGTTTGTTTATGTTTTGTTTACATCGCGTAAGCTAATTTAATTTTCTTTTCCATTTCTCTTTATGCTTATCTTTTTTGTGTATAAAACTATAGCCCTAACATACATATGTAAAATAGGGCTAACCCCCATTGGAGATACAATAATAATTATTATTCATATCGTTATAATATGATAACAGAATACAAATGATGACCTGAATTTTATTCATATCTCTAAAGAACGATAACAAAATATAAATAACGTGATATCCATCAAGAACGATAACTGGATATAAATGATAATTTGAATATCATTTACATCGCTAAAGAACGATTAAAAAATAAAATGAAAACTTGAAGAAGGCCCGAACCCACGACCTTTGAATCATTAAACAAGCACTCTACCGCTGGTCTACGAGGCGCAGATATGGAACAGTTTCATAGTTCCGGAACTGCTCGTACAAGCACATGCATCGTGTAACATCGCCGCGACCCGAAGTGGACTTTGAAAATATTCGCTGTTCACGAGTGCGGCCACTTTTTTTTTTGACAGCTGTACAGTGAGCAAGCTTATCGGCTGAGTTACCGAATTTATTTACATTAAAGCAAAGCCTCTCAAAAATGTTAATGATGGCGATATCATTAACGAACGCTTAATAATGTCTGCAGAAGATTTTTGCCCTAATGTAATGAAAACGTATCAGTCAGTTGCCATGTCCTACAGGACTGTGAGACGCAGAAATATGTTATGCTAAAGAAATGGAAACGTTCGTTTATGAGCAGATATAGACTCGAAATGTATTGTAATATTATTTTTATTAAGAATTTAGCATTAAAAACTCGTCACTGGTTTGGTCACATTAAGTAAGTTAACCGATAAGCTGGCTCGCTGTGGGCTACATCTGTTCCTCAGTGTCTCTCTAAAAAGCAAAATTATTTAAAATATGATAGATAAGCTGAGGTGTAATGATTGCAGTGATCATCATCATAATCATAATCATAATAATGTAGTTAATGTATTGTATTACTCCTTGAACTTTAAAACACTTCGTGTCATAAAGTTCTACAATGCACGCCACTAATGCAGCGAGCTTGTATCCCAGAGCCAAACTATGAACTTGTCTTACCCGCAGGGCAAGAGCACACTCATACGGGCAAAGTGTGCACGGGTCTGTACATAGAGTAACATTATTATCAGGCTTGCATTTTTGTCACGCTGAACTTATCGAGGAATATAGTCTTGTACGGAGGGAGTTCAAATGTCTGTCGCTCACTGCATAAGTGGCGGTACAGTAGGCCTACGGTGAATGTAAAATATAATGGAGCATATCATGACAACACTGCAACTTAATTTTAATGATTTGGACAATCGAAACGTTTTGAACAAATATGTTTGACACGCAATTGATTACAATTGAATTTCAAAATTAATAATCTGATAATAAATATACAACAGAACTTATATATATATATATATATATATATATATATATATATACTAAAAGCCAGGTTATGAACCGACTAAACAGGAAGTAGTTGGCAGGGCGAGAGGAAAGTGCGGGTTAGAGTAGTCTGTACAGCGATGACATGTTGATTATGGCGGGGCGGAGGGGGGAAGGAGAACGGAGCTTTTCATTGGACCTCACGTGAAAATGATGTCGTCTGCTAACGAAAATCTGGCAACGGAATCACGGAGACAGTGTAGCCAAACTTCCTAGTTCATTTGCAGTACCACGTGCATTACGAGTCGCATTTCGAACCAGCGTCATTAGCTTGTACTTTCTTAAAAGCAGTAATTTTAATTACTAATATTGTTGATAGTGTTATCGAGAACTATAGACAGTAGTTATTTTAAACATATCGGTGACAAACGCTGGACATGCTTTGAATCTCGCGCCACTATGTGGCGCAATAGAGCTCAGAAAGAGTGCAACAGAACTTTGCTTCAGGTTTAGTCGGTTCATAACCTGGCTTTTAGTATAGATACAATAATTTACACTTATTTATTGAAATAAGTACTATTAAAATGACAAAAAAATATTCATTCTAAGAACATGTTACCTTTCCTTACACAAAAATAATCATTTCCAAATTCCGAAATAAACAACTGCAATGTAGTTATTTATGGCGGCATTTGTTTCCTGGTACACCTTCTCTGGACGGTTTCCTTTACCAGTCAGTTTATCCTTGAATGTTGCACACTAAGCATAAATTGAAGACATGAATTGACAAACATTTCAAGTCCACTGAAGCGAAGTTTTCAGGAGAGAATAAATAACTATATAGGCTTGCCATATAACATATTGAAATAAATATTTGTATGATTAAAGAACACAGGCTTAGAGTCGGACTTACGACATTCCTTTTTTACAGGATGGTAGCCTATGCAAAACACAACATAGCTATGTCAGATAAGAAATCAAATTCGGTAAATATTGGACTTGGGATGTTTGTGAACTCAGGTCTTCGATTATTATTATTTTATTCAAAATAATGAATTGAAAAAAATACTACCAAATTAAATTTTACTCACAATCGGTTGCAAAAATAGTTCGTTTGCCATAAGATAGGCTAAAACAACAGACACGGTGATATGTTTGCAAATAGCTTTTGTCAAATTAATTATTATCTCTAGAACTGTACCGCCAATCGAAAAATTGTTCAGAAGAAAAGAGACTTATAGAGTGCTTCATTTACCACGTGCTTTCTGAGGTTTTGCACCGTGTCACACATGCAGAAACATTTAACTCCTGGTAGCTCCATTTCGGCTACATCATCTTTAATTTTATTTAACTACATAACTACTTCCAGAGAGAAAAACGATACCTCTACTCCTGCCAATAGAAATAAACAGCAGACAGAGATGTCGGGGAGAGTCTGTAGAATCCCCTAAATAACTAATCATAAGGGCTACCTGCGTTATGGCTATGACAGTGGCTATCGGCACCGCGGCGCTGATAGCTGCAGCCGTCCTCCAGTCCGACACTGTTCCAAGCAGGTATTCTATAAAGAAGCCTAGTTGCACGAAGATGCCTGTGGAACAGAAAGAGCGTTTTACAAGTAAGTAAAGTATAACGTATTATATTAGTAAATAATAATTCTGGCGTTGACATAAAATTAGAAAGAGGTTTCATATAGAAATTACCTCATCAATTAAAAATTAGTATCTTATTCAAGTTACAGTTTCCTTGACGTAAATTTATGTAGGCTAATGCCTGTTTTCAAGGGCATCGTTAGAAGAATAGGCCACAAACTAACAATAATTTTGTTTACAGTTAATAGTATGTAATGTACACTACTTGTGGGGTAATGCATTACACGACTCCATCAATTTAGTAGAAAGTCAATACAGTATTCTATATTATTATGATGTACAGAAGTACATATGATATTTCCATGCTGATATTCTGCTTCATCATATGATGAAAGATGAGTGGAACGGAGAAAAATTCTCTTCGACACCGGGATTTGAACCCGGGTTTTCAGCTCTACGTTTTGACGCACCTCCTATGAACAAGTGTTCAGATCTCAGAAAGTATGTGTTGTAGTATCCATGTTTATTAGACATTTTTTTCTTGTTTTGATGCATACTATCACCTCCTAAAATATTGTATATTTTTTTTAACTCCCTGTATAGTGAGGATCATGTAAATGTAGTTCCTAAAAGTCTCATTTGTCCGTCTCTTCAGTGTTGCCAACTAATACCAGATATCACCAAAGAGGGTAAAATCACAATGCTACGACGTATTATGATAATAATAATAATAATAATAATAATAATAATAATAATAATAATAATAATAATAATATAGTAATTAAAATAACAATGTCTTGTTTATTTACCACATCTCATCTTTATGTTACGAGTTGTCTTCTAAATGATTCAAAAATGAAATAGCATATTATGTTGGTAATTAGAATTAGTATAATCTAATACTAAAACTTACTTTGACAATATGAAATTAATTGCTTTGACTAAACAGTTTTTGAGTCACGAGACCTAACCTAAAAATGTAGTTTCATTACGTGAAATGATTAGTACGAATTCCCGAAAACAGTACTACTGTCTTCCTCCGACGAGTTTAGCGCTGGGACCTGAAGTATTCTTGCCATCGGTGCGGGAGGGTTGTAGGTAGATTCTTTTGTTGCTACAGCCAAGTCGAGCCGAGCGGAGTGGGAAGTATTAATCGTCCAAAAATATGCAGTCTTCAGTTTGTAGTAGTGTGTGAATATTTCATACAAGTCATTTTTAAGGAAACATGCTGTGGAAAAGTTTTTGGTTTTATTCCATTGGAATTTCAGAATATGTGTGATTGGTACCGTGAAAAACAGATTCCTATAATTCCATGCGAAAATCATTTGTTTGTGATATTTTAAAATACAAATCAAGTAGTTTTACTTCCCAAATGATTTCAGCAGTACAGTATATTTAGATTGATTACTTTACAAATTTAATTCAATTCTACTAATCACTAAATTTTATAGTATGATTCTTCTTTTCATTTATATTATTGTAGTTATATTATGATTTTTCATTTTATTCATTTTATTGTATTTGTATTTCTGGTTGTGTGATGGCTTTAACTTCATCAGAATAAATAAATAAATAAATAAGCAAAACAAACAAACAAACAGACAAATAAATAAATAAATAAATAAATAAATAAATAAATAAATAAATAAATAAATAAATAAATAAATAAATAAAATTTTCTACAATACTTCCCTTCTCTGAACACGTAAGTACGAATGGTTGTATCTCTATCTCGCCAAAAATACGTTAGAAAACTAATAGGCATACTGCTCACGTAAATTAGGCGAATGTTTTCAGTATGATTGTACTTCCTTCCAGACTGCCGCTGCCACTGTCCCCTCCCACTCCAGTATCGCGCTAGACTAGTCGGAACCGCATTCCTCTCAGCATTAAACTCCTCAGAGAATGACAGTACTTTGAAATGTATAGCTTACTTAAAATACTTACAAGCATTTTCTTTCTCGGAGAAGTCGCTACCATGATATTTCATTCCTTGGACATTTTAATAAAAATCTAAATCCGAAAGAAATTAATTAAAATGTGAAATATAATTACGTGCATGTTTCATACCAAGTAGGTCTATAAGCTATTTCTTATTTAATTACACTTACCTGAATATTGAGTTCAAAGGGTAATCACAACGCAACAGAATTGAATTGTGTATTGCTATTAATATTAATACCATTATTACTAATTAATTCACAGGTCTAGGCACTTGCATTTTCATCAGTTACCTTTACTGCAAATCGAAATTATTGCTGCCAACATAACAGTTAGAAAATAACTGCCAGATGTAGTGTTTGTCATTACCCGAAATTCGAAACGAAGTTGGTAAAAAAAATTCAACCCGAGAGCTAGAAAATCATTATAATCCACTAGCATATGTAGTAATACGGGAAAAATGGTTAGGTTTCACCCTTATGGTATTAAGCTGTGAACGGAGAGCTCGGAGAGGGGGGGGGGACTTGCCTGAGTACGATGTGAGCATGCCCCGCAGCTCGGGCTGGCTGATCTCGCCGACATACGTGATGATTGGTGCCTCCATGAAGCCGACGCCGAGCCCCATGATGACGCTCGACAAGTACAGCATCGGGATGGAGTTGGCGAAGTAGAAGATGAACCAGCCGATGACGTGCGGGAAGTTGACCAGGATCATGGACTTCTTCCTGCCCAGCTGCTCTAACACGATGCCGGACAGCACGCTTCCTACTGGCTGGCAGATGAACATGATGCTCCCTGCAACGAGACAATCGATTAGAATAAACATGGCGTTGTCATCCTACTTAGGCCCAGTTGTACGAACACGGAATAATGTCCTGTTAAAATTAATTCCATGGTTATGCGAGAAATGTGTTTTACAAACTCGGAATAGTGCACTATTCTGAGGATATCTTTCGAATAAGCTATTCCATGCTTTCAATCGCTGTTAAAGTGTTATCTAGAATTCTAGAGAATACATTATAAAATGGCAGCAGTATTAGACATGATCTCTGATTATGAATTACTATATAATAATAATCCGTGGCGCTACAGCCCGTGAAGGGCCTAGACCGACCAGTCGGCTGCTGGCCTCACGCCCACATGCCGAAGCAGAGATGGACGATCATCCAACCAGAATGGAAGTATCGTGTGGTTAGCACGGTGATCCCCCCAGCCGTTAAAGCTGGTATTCGCAACCGGATTTCGCTACCTATCGTAGCTCCCCAAGTGCATCACGATGCTGGGTGGGCACTGGTCCCATACACTGGCCGAAATCTCATGAGAAAATTTCTTCCCCCATGAGGACTCGAACCAGCGCGCATTCCGTAATGCGAGTCCTAGGCAGGATGCCTTAGACCACGACGCCACGGCGCGGGACGAATTACTATATACTGTAATATATTTTTGAGAATGTGGATAAAAAAAGCATAATAGACCTGATGTATGAAATGAGTATGACGATGAAGAATTTCTGACAAGGTTTGGACTAAAAATGAACATTTGCTTTAAGTGTACTGGAATTAATCAAGATAATTTGGAACACATGACAGTCAGATAAAAATAGTTCACATTATCATCACTGTAAGGAAATGCTAATTTGTAAATAATTAAAATCAAATTTTAAACAAATTCATAAGGCAATATTGTAATATTACTAGTAGGCCCTATAATATCAGTGTTACATTCTACATTCCTGTAGATATTAGTCTGAGCATTAAATAACCTAGCTGCAGACTCCCAAGCTCTTGTCTTTTGATAGACGTTATGACATGACATCAATTTTTTTGCATCTTAATGTAGTCTTTCTCTACCTCAGCTAGCTTAAATGTGTCTTCTATCTTATAGTTTTGATTTCTAATTCCTTTTTATTCACTCATTTCTTTATAATAAACTTAGTAGAAAAAATAGTAATCATATGTTCAGATATATTTAAAAAATACTGCATTGTGAATGCACTTTATAAACAAAACACCATCTAAAAAAAATAATAAATAACCCATCTAAAAAGTATTACCAACCTCTATTACAATTCTGCTAACTATGGAATAGATAACTTGGGAATAAACGAACGTCATACAACACGGAATCCCATTTATTCTATAGGCCTAGTTAGGCTATTCCACGAATTGCTATTCCAATATTTATTCCGCGATCATACAACTGGACCTTAGTGTTAAATATGGGAGTTTAAATGTTTAGTGGGTAATACAAATTACTTGAAAACATTAACTTACTATATTCTGATAACCAGGTAATGGTACCAAGTACGGTACATAAGACAAACTGTAAAGGAATATTTTTAAATTACATAAAATATGTGAAGAATATATTTTAAAATATCCATTGATAAAACCAAGTT
The DNA here is from genome assembly GCF_040183065.1 of Periplaneta americana. Classification (NCBI taxonomy): domain Eukaryota; kingdom Metazoa; phylum Arthropoda; class Insecta; order Blattodea; family Blattidae; genus Periplaneta; species Periplaneta americana. Next base: position 84,365,736 of record NC_091132.1, on the reverse strand, counting down.
ATGGCATTTCAGCGTAAACAACAATTGAAACTGCGCATGCAAGAAGGTGACTTCTCCAAAGGGCAAGTTTTCAGGAGAAGGTTAACCCTTAAATTCACAAAGTATCCTATAGGATACAACATATTAATAGGCTATATGCTATAATTAATTTTAATAGAAAAAAGGTAGGAAAATTAAATTTAACCAAAATATCACAATACTATAATATTGCACAACATATAAAATATGAACATTGCGATAGTGTGTTTTCTTTACGGCCCGACACGGTTTAATAAACTAGTGTGAGAAATGTAGTTTTGCCAATTTAAGGATTAAGATTTATTTGTCTTAATAGAAATCCGACGGCAGTTTGCTCTGCCAACATCTCTGAGGGAAGACATTGTGATAATTGTGTTAAAAAAAATCCTGTCAAATCCTAATTAATCACATGGTGCCACATTATAGCAATTGTAATTTTTCATGCCCTTTTCTTTGTTTCTTTTTTTAAATTAATAACTATGTTTACACATGTATATTATTTTTTTTGAGGATATACTCAGTCCGTAAGGGCTACCCTCAATGGAGGACAGTTTTTGTAATTTTGTTTTTTGTTTTTTTTTTATTATTCAATTATATAAATCGAGATTTGTGTACTTATCAAGATTCTGAAAGTGAAATTTTGTAGTGTAACATGCTTTATTAAGAGCTTAGTGCATTAATGATATGTTTAATTTTTTGTGAGCAATTTACGTTTGTTTATTACGAGCCATGTAACTTATACTAATGAATAATAGTCAAAATACCCAACGGTGTCAATATTGTGATAAACTCTTCAAATGTGTAACCATTCATATAAGTAAAGCGCACCCTGATGTTCATCGCAAGGTCATTATATCTAAATATTATGTTAACAAAGCAACTAACTAGTTGAAGGGACATTCGTATACATGTATTCCTGGGAGAGAGGAAAATGGAAATGAATGGTGAATTTGCAAAACGACTTAAGTCCCTAAAATTAGTTTCGAGAAAATTAAAGAAAACTGTTTTTGGCCTCGCTGAACGATATATTGTTATAATATAATTTTTTATATGTAAGAGAAATAGTTTTAGTATAAAAATTCATACTTTTGTACTCTTCTTCAGGTCTTAAAAATTTAATTATCTTCAGGACATAAGTTGTTCTGCAAATTAACTTCAATCTTGCATCATAATTATTAGGTTACTGACACATAAAATCTTTAACTAAATGTATTTATACCAAAATCATAAAATAACCTTATTGCAATTGTTGAACAACATTATTTTGAACAATTTGTTAATCACAAGAGCACAGACCTCTGATGGAGAAAAGTATGATATTGAAGAAATGTTTCTGAGCACTTATTGCCATTAAGAATTTGATTAGTGTGTTGTTCTTATTTTGTCCAGGAAAACTGTCTGCAAAACAAACACAGTTCTTTAATATACTTGATGGGACACAGTTGTTGAAATAGTGTGCAGGAGAAAATTACATATCTCATTAAGACTTTTCTTGGCCTGTCCCTCATGGTAGAACAAAAGGACATTTCACTAGTTTTCACGTTGTGCACAGAGAAAGCTGGGACGTTAAGCTGGCGATAGCAGTACATATCCTGAACTGGTGTTTAGGCAACTATACATTTTTCATGTAGTCAAATGTGACAGCAAGAAAATCCTCTCTCTCTCGATGCTTAACTTGGCTCCTTTTGCAATACTTTTTACTTCAGCTACAAGTTCAGCACGATTACTGAGCATATTGCTTTTCATTTTCATGTTCTGTTCTTCAAACGTACCGTAATCAATTTTCTCAACTAAAGAATTATCAATGACAACAGACAAAAAACATTTTGTCAGCTGATTGTATTATTAAAATTACATATTATGTAAGTTTTTTCAGTACCTGACACGCAAAACAGCTTAAGTCGAGGTCTAAAGTCGTTTTACCCCGTAACCAAACATTCTGCTGCTAAGAAAAACTATACAAAAGTCGTGGATTAAAGTCATTCTGCTACTAAACGATGCCCTTGCACACAGTAACATAATCATGCTCTCAACTCAAAACCCCCAAAATGTGGACTTAAGTCGATTTGCAAATTCACCATTCAAATGTTCTTCGGGATTCTGAGTCACAGTCTTCACACACAAGTCCACCAATGGTAAATCTCAAGGTATTGTAAATTTTGAAAATAAGTTTACGGGTGTTATTAATAACGGTCGCGTGGAAGAGTTTGAGAAAATCGTCGTTGATTTCATTGAATATTTGGCAAATGCTATTAACAACTTACCAGGTCCTAGACATCCTGCAGTACGTTATTATAACAAACGTAAAGCCGATAAGGAAACAAAGCATATTTCCCACGTATCTACGAAAAATTCTATTAGATTAGCTGCAAGAAAACGAAAACAACATAAAGAACGATATCAACATGAAGTGTCTCAGTATCAGTATTTTAATCAACGGCGTGAAATAGTGAGAAACATAATGAATAGTCAAAATAATAAAATGTGTAAAATACCTATTAATAATATTTCTGAATATTTTACAAATAGATTTGGTAAAACAAATGACTTAACACCAGTAGAGCTTATTGACCCTCTATATCTTCAGAAGAGGATATTCAGATATCTGAACATGATATAAACATGGCAGTTTCAAAAATTAAAGTTGACACATCTTCTGGTCCGGATCGTGTAATCATGAAAACAATAAAGGAACTAAAGACGAGTAGAGTACTTTGCTTACTAGCTAACGCCATGTTGAAGTTTAAAAAATATCCTCATGTTCTGAAGACAGCTAAGACAATTTTACTATTTAAAGGTTGTGAAGAAGATCAGTTGATGAACTGGAGACCGATATCAATATTTTCAGTAGTGAGAAGAATAATAGAGAAGATTCTTGACAAATATCTCCGCAATTTCGTTAACTTGTCAAATCACCAATGGGGGTTTTTAATCTATACCTGGCACTCATAAATTCATCAGTTATCAACGGGTGTCTTCAGGATGAGAAACTGGAGAAAGAAAAACTGTTGCGTGGCTTTCCTTGATATAATTAAGTAAAGCCTACGATAATATAGGACATGAACATTTAAAACGATCTCTCTACCATACGGATATGCCAAACAACCTCAAAGACTTAATTGTTAATTTGATGGAAGATAACATTATCAAAATAGAAACAGACAGCCACCGGCGTGGCTCAGTCGGTTAAGGCGCTTGCCTGCTGGTCTGAAGTTACGCTCGGGCGCGGGTTCGATCCCCGCTTGGACTGATTACCTGGTTGGGTTTTTTCCGAGGTTTTCCCCAACCGTAAGGTGAATGCCAGGTAATCTATGGCGAATCCTCGGCCTGATCTCCCCAAATACCATCTCGCTATCACCAATTCATCGACGCTAAATAACCTAGTAGTTGATACAGCGTTGCTAAATAACCAACTAAAAAAACTAGAAACAGGCTTAAATGAAAGTGGTGACGTACACCTTTATAAAGGAGTAGGTCAGGGTTCTCCTTTATCCTCGGTTCTCTTTAACTTGGCTATTGATAATATTCTTAAAGAATTAAGTGAACCTGAAATAGCCCAAGAATACGGTTACCAGTTATCTCTTACTGTTTGGCCTGTCTCAATTCTTGCCTTCGCCGATGATCTGGCCCTCATTAGTAAGGACCTCGAGTCAGTTTCTATATGAATGAATTTGGCATTCAAAATTTATCAAAAATTGGTTTGAATATTAACCCTAAAAATTTAATCTCATTAACATTAAAAATAGTAATCTCATCCAAGACATTATCACTTTGAATTGTGGAAATACAAGTAATTCTATTGGACCGGGTGAAATCGTCAAATATTTGGGAATTACATTTTCTGCAGAAACTGTAATTGATCAACCAAGTATTATTCGAACTTTTGGTAAAGATATTGACAAGTTAATCACTACTAATTTACTGAAATCTGATCAAAAACTGAATATTATGAATCAGTATATATGACCTAAGATCATTTATTCGCTCCAAAGTACATAATTGAATAAGATTCCAAAATCTTTTTTACATGATACTGATAAAATTATCCAGACAGGTGCTAAGGAAATTGTGGGTTTACAGCACGATTATCCGAATGACGTGCTATATACTCCGAAGAATCTTCGTGGCCTTGGTTTATTTAATGCTGAATGGGAAGTACACCTCCAACACTATAACATTGCCAGAAGTCTTATAAAATAAATGCCGAACATCTCCATTTCTGCAGGAATCTTGAAACTGAAAAACAAGAAGCTCTTTCACAATTAAACATTCCCAACAACGCAGAAGCACATTCGATGTCAGGACGAAGTTTAAAAGATCTGAGTTACGGCGAAGGTGGTTTAATAATTGGTGTCGTCTTCCACAAAAAGGTAAAGGAGTGATAACTTACAGTGAAGATCCAAAAAACAACTCTTGGATTAGTAATAGAAGAGGGATATCATCCTCAGAATGAACCAATGCCATAAAGATGTCCACAAACATCGCAGCAGTACGATCTGTGTCAGGTCGTTCCTTCCAAGATCAAAACTGTCGTCATCCAGAATGCAGCGAAGTAGAAACCCTTGGGCATGTTTTGGAGAACTACTGAGGATCAATCGCCACCATAAAGTGAGAAACTCCATCTCAACCACTCTTCGGAAGGCAAAGTGGGAGGCTTACGAAGAAGTGCACTGCTTGGCTGAGAATGGGTCAACCAGAAGAGCAGACATTATAGCCATCGATCCGTTTTTAGAAGGATAATCAACAAGCCAATAACGTTAACGATTAACGATGAAATAAAGAAGTTTATTTATAATCCATGTATTCCTCACTTCAGTGAGAGATACAAAATGAATATTAATACATGGGAAGTGAAAGGACTTCTTTTTGGCGCTAGGGGAACTTCATTTAAGTTAACCAAAACAATTCTCCTTTCTCTTAAATTCTCTAATGAGGACATTAACAAAATTTATCTAAAGCTATTGAGAGAATCATTATCCATTTTACACAATCACTTGTATAACGCTACGTAATATTTACTTCATTTCATTACTCTTCATTGTACTTTCATCTCATGTTTCTTCGAAATCAAATTATACTTTATTTTTAAATTTATCATTGTTCTGTATTCTCTCCGTAAATCATATTGAATTTAGTTTTAAGTTAACCTCTGCTTTGTATTCTGGATCGTAGTGGTTAGTCGTAGATGTCGGCCAGATATCACAAATTGTGGAATTAGCAGTGCAAATAAAATTCATTGCTTATAATACCTCAAAAAAGCAGGCTTTACCATTGTCTACTGATGTCACAGTCTAGTATATACAGTCACGAAGCTTGAGTTGTGGAGGGTACTAGGTACAAGACTGTGCAGGTACTACGTATTTCGCATTGTCTGTGATGAGGCGATAGTAGCGATTCTAGTGGTTATCAACTATCTATGGATGCATATTCCCTACGTATTGAGCTCTTTGACTGTATATACTAGACTGTGTTGATATGTTGTAATAAATAAGTTGTGCAATAATACATGTGACTACTAATCTTCTCCTGAAAACTTGCCCTTTTGGATAAGTCAACTTCTTGCATGCGCACATTCAAATTAGATCTAAAATAATAATGAAAACAGAATCACCGAAAAATCAAGCCATTGTAATTACCTAGGATGTGATCTCATTTGTTTATGACAGATATATAGTGAATAAGGTAGCAACATTTCAAAGGATAAATGAAAAAATGAAACGGTAACTAAATAATAAGGTAACAAAAAAGACAACAGTAGTAGTCTACTAATACTACTCTAAGGTTCTGAATTCTGGATACAGGAAAAAACAAGATGTAGGTAAGATCTCAGCAGCAGAAATTAAATTTTAGGCTACGTTCGGTTAAAAGCTGTACAGGAGAAGTCAAATTGAGAACATAGAATTAGATCAGACCTTGAAAGTTTTTCAGCAACAGACAAAATAGAAACCAGTAGACAAAACTAAAAGATCACATAGATAGATAGAATGAATGAAAAAAGATATCACAAACAATTAATAATAGGCTTACAATACAAGCCAAAAGGAAGAGGACGTGTAGACAGATCTAGGAAGCGATGAGTTTAAGTCGGAACAGGTCTAATGATCTAATCCATAAATGATGATGATGATGATGATGATGATGATGATGATGATGATCAGTGCTACATATTTAACTGCGAATGTCTGATTGTCTAAACAGGATCACTTTGTTCTTCTAGTATGTTTCTAGTCCGTTTTTAATAAGAGGGGTATTCCCGGCTGCATACGAATTCGGCCCTAATGAGAATGGTTGAGAATTAAAGTTATCCTAATTCGGCCCCAACACTTTTACTAACTCGGCCCTGGCTATGCCGATATAATGTTTAGGATTTCTTTGTGCATAAAAAACACCTAACTTGCTTTGAATATGTTTGAACCAATTCTGTGTTAAGTGAAACGCACAACATATTATCTTATACTTTTGAAATATTGTTAAAGTAGCATTAGGAACTGCTTCCTCAAAATCATAAAAAGGGCTTGGAAAATGTTAGCACAAGATCCATTTTTTACGGAGATACGTAATAGTTGTCCACATATTGCAGTATGTCTTCTCGGTTTTATTTTTCAATAAGCAAAAAACTACAGGAAAGTGAAAACTATTTTTGTAACCCAGAATAGTATAAAACTTTAAGAAATGTTTAGGAGCGTATGGAAATGTTCCATCATCAAACACATACAGATTGTCGAACAAAAGTTTAAGCTTAGCATTGGCACTAAGAATTTGTAATGTCTCCTCTATCATCAAATGAAAAAGTAGCCTAAATGTCTTTTTACAAGATTTATGCCTTTAGTTTTTCCCCTCCTTCCGGACACAAGACCACAAACCTACATAAAAGCATTTGGGTATAGGCTATGTCTGATGAATATTGTATCGGTTTCAACTTCAGCCGAAAATAGTTTTATTATTGTTATTATTATTATTATTACTATTATTATTATTATTATTATTATTATTATTATTTTGAGCAGTAAATTCATGTAGGTGTGTCAACTGTATTTCCTTATGCCGTAATTAAAAGATGTCGCTTTCATTTTTCACTTGGAAAAAATTCAACATCTACATGACTAGGCCTATATATAGGACAACTCGAAAGTCAGTAAATTTCTCAAAAAAATTTTTTCGGGATACTACTGTTGAAGCCTGAAGACGTGGCCGACAGTTTTACTGAGGACTCTGTTTCGCGGATACCAAACAATACGCAAGTGGAAATATATGAAACAGGAATACAAAAATAATCAGGAGGGAAACTGAAGAAAAGGAAGCATTTTAATACAAAAAAAAAAAAGTTCTAGAATAGAATAGCAAAACGGTATCATCAGCAGGTATGACTATGTTTGAAATGTTCGTCAAAATGTCTTCCCAACACATTTTTTGAATTGAATTTAACAGGGAGGGGGGCACTATGGCCCAGCACTGCGACCTGTTAAGATCTATTGCTCTGACCCTCTGGTGACGCATTCCCAAACTCACACCGGCTGACCACACTAAGGTTCTCTGTGTGCCTATTTTTCGAGCAGGCAACCCCATTTGTCCCCAGGCCAGCATCCTCCATACGTCGCCAGCCGACGTTCGGGGAACGATATGGAATGATAACGAAATGGATAAATGGTGACGGAATGATGTAAGTGCCTAATTTGGGGAAAAACGGGAGAACCCGGGGAAAACCCCAACTGCGACCTTGTCCGCCACAAGTGTCACTATGGATTTTTTCAATGAAAAAATCCCAGACCTCACCGAGAATCGAACCCGGGCCGCCTGCGTGACAGTCTGAAGGTCTGACCATTTAGTCACCGCAGAGGTTCTTCCGAACGGTTAACAATATTATTTCCACAAATTTTCAACTGACGTTTTATCAAATTTTAAATTTTATATAGTCTTTTAACAATAAATAACTAATACAATTAAACATTAAGAAAACTCACCGATAATTCTTTTTACCATACAGTAAAACCTTGGATTACGAGTAACTTGGTTTGAGAGTGTTTTGCAAAACGAGCGAACAATGAGAAAACATTTTTGTTTGATAAACGAGCGATGTCTTGCAATACGAGCAGCACTATTTGTACTACACGTAACTTGCTTCGTTTGCGAGCAACAGCAAGAGGCAATGGAGGGAATCTCGTCTGAGGAGGAAGGGAGAAAAGAAAGGAAGAATTCCTCGCTTCAAGTGAGATTAAAGAGATGTGTAAAAAGTGGGAAACATTACAAAATGTTGTTCAAATTGACCTCCCTGATAAGGTAGCAATGCATGCGATAAATCTGTTTAACGACAACGTAATGTCACATTTCCGCAAAATCCTTTGGATAGGTTCTTAGTCAAAGCAAAAGATTCCAGTCAGTCAAGCAGTCAGAAGTGATTCCGTTAGTGATAGTGAAAATATTTTCTTTTAGCGTCCAAGAAGTTTACTAAGCAGTAAAACAGGGGAAAGGCACTCAAAAACAAAATAAAGTAAAGTAATTTGTGTTAGACTATTGTATTGAATTTTACCTAAATGACGCAAAACCAGGTGGCCCGGGTTCGAATCCCGGCCGGGTCAAGTTACCTGGTTGAGGTTTTTCCAGAGTTTTCCCTCAACCTAATACGAGCAAATGCTGGGTAACTTTCGGTGCTGGACCCCGGATTCATTTCACTGGCATTATCACCTTCATTTCATTCAGACGTTAAATAACCTGAGATGTTAATACGCGTCGTAAAACAACGCAATTAAAAAAATCAAAGTAGGGCAATAAGAGAGCTCGCTCTTCGAGCTAACGGGATGAGCGCCTGAAAGAGACAAGAGCTGTTTACATGTTGGCAATATGCAGTAAGTATGAAGTATTAAAATTAGACGATTTTTATCTAGTAGGAATTACTGTAGGTTTTAAAATTAATAATAATAATAATAATAATAATAATAATAATAATAATAATAATAAATACAAATATAAATATAAATCCACAAACGATTAGGGAAAACACGGAAATTTTACTTGAAGCAAATAAAGCGATAGGTTTGGAAGTCAACTCCGAAAAGACGAAGTATATGATTATCTCTCGAGATCAGAATATTATACGAAATGGAAATATAAAAATTGGGAATTTAACTTTTGAAGAGGTGGGAAAATTCAAATATCTTGGAGCAACAGTAACAAATATAAACGACACTCGGGAGGAAATTAAACGCAGAATAAATATAGGAAATGCCTGTTATTATTCGGTTGAGAAGCTTTTGTCATCCAGTCTGCTGTCAAAAAATCGTGAAGTTAGTATTTATAAAGCAGTTATATTATCGGTTTTTCTGTATGGTTGTAAAATTTGGTCTCTCACTTTGAGAGAGGAACAGAGATTGAGGATGTTTGGGAATAAGGTTCTTAGAAAAATATTTGGGGCTAAAAGGGATGAAGTTACAGGAAAATGGAGAAAGCTACACAACAGAACTGCACGCATTGTATTCTTCACCTGACATAATTAGGAATATTAAATCCAGACGTTTGAGATGGGCAGGGCATGTAGCACGTAAGAGTGAATCCAGAAATGCATATAGAGTGTTAGTTGGGAGACCTTTGGGGCGGCCGAGACGTAGGTGGGAGGATAATATTAAAATGGATTTGAGGGAGGTGGGATATGATAATAGAGACTGGATTAATCTTTGCGCAGGATAGGGACCGATGGCGGGCTTATGTGAGGGAGGCAATGAACCTGCGGGTTCCTTAAAAGCTATTTGTAAGTAAGTAATAATAAACAATGTTTATTGCCAGAAAAATTCTTCTTATCTGCATGCTTGTGTTTACTTCGTCCTGCCACTTTTACATTAGGCCATGAATATAAATATTAAAAAAAAGTTTGCGACAGGCCACATTCTTGTGTAACTTCTTGATATATTATCATATCTTTTGTTTCATGAATTTTATTGACATGTTTCTATTTTACTTTAATTACATTCATTGTAATTAGACTCTAGACCTACATTTATAAATCTAAACTTCTGTATGTTTGTGAACTTTTTTTCACCTTTTATTTTTGTACATACAGAAGATATTGGTACTTCAGGAACGTAGACAAAAAACATGCAGAAGATAGATGTCCATAATATTAATAATGAATAAAGAATCGAGAGCAGCGGAATATTTTACGCAACTTTCTATCTCTCTTTACGAACATTGTAGGTTTGCAAGCAGGAATGGGTCAAGTTTAAAATCAAGTTCCTGTGAGATGATTTTTCTTGAATAAATACACAAAAACTTGCAGTTTGTTTACCACAAAATTTGATAAGGAAACTATGATATAATTTCATTTTTAATTCTTCACTAAACATGTATTTTGTGCTATTGAAAGAGGCGAGATCTATACGTACAGTATTTCAGATATAGGCGTTGCAAGGCTATACATACAGACTGAAAAGAATGGAAGCCCTCTGGCGGATTTTTTTTCTCGTGCTGAGATTAAATAAAAAGAGAAAGAAGGCTTTGTCATTTATTTACGATGGTAGCTAGATTTCAATTGTCTCTGTCATTCATAATCCAGTACGATTTTCGACCTCGACATTTATAAACGTCGAAAGTCAGCAGTAAAAAATTGAGAATGGAAAAGCATCAAAAGCGGTATTTGTTGCAGCTGCCGAATATTCTAAAATGGAATATAGCGCAATACACATACAAAATTGAGTACAACTTCAAATTTTTCTTGAATTTTTGGTTTCGGTGGTTCGTTACTCAAATATGAAATTTCATAAGACTAAAATATGGAGAAAAGGGGGGCAGTGTCCAAAACAAATTCGGAACTCCCAAATATCGAATGGGAACATAGGTCCTCTTTCGAGACCACTCTACCAGGAGATCATAAGATTGGACAGGTAGCCGGGCCAACCCAGCTCTCGCTTACAGTATTACACGCCAGCGACATCTTTTGAGAGGCACTACAGTTGATGTAGCGACACTGGTTGCAGCGCTATCCTACATCAATCTTTGGAACTACAAGTGCCAGTATTTTAATTAAATTTGTAATACTTCGTTTAATACGAAGTTGCGATGCATATTATTGTAATCAAAAATAATTGCAAATAGGTATTTAGTTATAAATATATATACGTAAATATTGCTAGCTATGAAAGTTTAAAAGACAAAGTACAGAGTGGGCCATGGGAATCTGACGATTTTAACATAGAAAATTAACTATATAATAATAATAATAATAATAATAATAATAATAATAATAATAATAATAATAATAATAATAATAATTATTATTATTATTATTATTATTATTTATTTATTTATTTAATCTGGCAGAGCTAAGGCCATTAGGCCTTCTCTTCTGCCCAGCCAGATTCTAATTCTAATTGAATACAATTGATTACGTGTTATTAAATTAATATCTAGACCGTAAAACAACATGAAAGTAAATAATGAAAGTTGGTTAAGTAATGTTAGTGAGACAATAATAAACATTGGTAGGAAATAATAATAATAATAATAATAATAATAATAATAATAATAATAATAAAATTTAAATATTTATTCTGTGATATATATAAAACCATTAAACATTGAGAAAACTGAAAGCTATTATTGTTAAGAATTGTTAGAAAAATATTTCCTTAATTATTCTTAAATGGGTTTTATGTCTGACAGTCCCTGACATTACTCGGTAGGGAATTCCAAAGTCGAGGAACAGCCACAGTGAAAGAAGATGAATATGAGGATGTTCGGTAGGAAGAATGGATAATATTGAGGAGTGTTGTGATCGTGTGTCTAGGTTATGGTGGGTGGATAAATTTTGAAAACGAGACGCAAGATAGACAGGAGTGGAGAAATGCAATATGTGAAAGAGAAGGGAAAGACAGTGGATTTTCCTACGATCTTCTAGACGGAGCCAGGACAACATTTCGAGGGATGGTGTTACGTGATCACCCCTGCGAATATTGCAGACGAAACGGAAGCACATATTATGAACACGTTGTAGTCTCTGCGCCGAAGTAACGCTTAGGTCAGTAAACAGAAAATCACAGTAATCCAAGTGGAGCATCACGAATGTTTGCACTAACATCTTTTTCAGGGATATAAGATACATGTTAAAATTTTAATGCTGTTAATATAACAATAGGTTATTGAATGCCATTTGGGAACATGACCTCATTTTCTAAATAGCACACCTCTTAAATGGCCCCCACCACTTAAGACACATTGCTGCAGCCTGTCACGCAGATTCTGTATCGCTGATTGCACCATGGTGTTTGGTATGACTGACTGTAATTTCCTCCTTATAGCCTCCTTGAGTCTACTAATGTTGAAACCAGATGCCGTTGAGATCGATTCCACGATAATGTAGCTCTGGATTAAGGAAGTCCCCTAACATCTCTATGTATCGATCAGAAGTCACTGTGACAGCTTTATCATTCTCTTCAAAGAAATAAGGACCTATGATTCCAAAACTGGCAACGCCACACCAGACTATTAAGAAGGCGCATAAGAAGTTGCTGTGAATTTTTATTAGACCAATAACGAAAATTTTGTTTGTTCACTGTGCAATTTAAATGAAAGTGTGCTTCATCATTCATTAACAGGACCATTTCACCAGTAAAGACGTTCAGAAAGTTTTCACAGAATATTTTTCGATTTGCTTTACCACGATCATTTAACTCTTGAACCACAACCATCTTGTAGGGATGAAAATTTAAATCTTTATACAGAATTCTTCTCAAACTGGTACGTGATAAACCTAAGGCAACAGCGACGAGGCCTTCTCTACATGTCTGAGAGTAGTCTACTTTTCAGGAAAAATATTAAAGATGTCAGAGAGACCATAACAATGTTATGATTACCAAATGATGTACCTGCAGAATTTTTTTGTTTTTTTTTTTTTTTTCATGCTTTGATAAAACTGGTTTAAAAATATCATTAGTAATCTTTTTTACACTTTTATCAGATATTGAAGTTCTAATAAGTCTTGTTGTGGTACCTTGTAATTTTTGTCCAATTGTGAGTTCATTTCATTATAAAATTTTAGAAATTTGGAGCCTGCATTTTCTGATAATATTTGTGGTCGTTCACGTACATATGCGGTACTCTTTAAAGTTCAATGACATCATAAGAGACCTACCTCTCTCTCGTTTGCTCTCTGTTGCATAGTGTAAAGACCCATTTACAAAGAAAACTAGATGTAAACATACTAACAAACTTAATGCGTCAAATTATCACGACATGAAATATTCACAATGAAAACGAAAACGTAAATAATAACCACTTACAAACGAGAACAAGAGCTGAGAGGTCCCAGGTTCGATTCCCGGTGCTGGAACGAATTTTTCTCAAATTAATAAGTATGAAAAGTTGACTTAAGTAAGATTGACTGAGCGAGGTGGCTCATGCTTTCCGCTTGGGACTCGCATTCGGGAAGTCCGTGGTTCGATTTCCGGACCGACCAACCTGGCTACGTTTTTTTTTCGTGATTTTCCACAGTTACTTAGACAAGGGCCGAGTTGGAATTTTCATTCCACGGTCCATTTCTCTTTCCCCCTCGTATAGAAAAATTATTTAGATTTCATATCATTCATCTTCTTCATCTCATTCTATAAACATATTCAGGTCAAGACGAATGTCTTCATCAGTCCTCTCCGCAACCGTCCCTGAGTTATCAGCCTTCCGCAATATCTCTGCCAGGATTAATTCTTTAAGAGCGCTTCCAAGGGCGCTTCGACACTTTGGAAGGGCCATTAGAATAGATTCTGTGCTGCTTGGTCACCCTAACGGTATATAACTCAGGGCGGGGGGTTAGGGGGCCCCCCATTGGGTGAGCGGTTGAGGGGTCATATGCGGCCGGTGGGCCGGTACATCTCATTCAACCCATAAATTCGGGATGCACAATAGGCCTCAGTATCTAACTAAGATTGCTGATTTTTTAATTTTAAAGGCATGTTGGGTCCTCAACCTTCTTGTAAGTATCGTTAATCACGACTTCAAAATTTATATCCTTTCTTAATTTTTTATTTAAAATAAATTCTTTCACACCACACGTTTATACTTTACAGGGCTTTAATTCCATACGTCCATAAGCAGCAGCACGAGCGACCTATATACTGTAGCATATTTTCATCATTTTGGGAACTGCACCCGCATAACTTGAAGATTGTTATGTCTTCTTTCTTCGTTATGTACACTTATCAGTTAATACAGTGTTATCAACATATTCCACGATTTCATGGTATCAATAACCTGCTACATGTATTTTAATGGCATATTGCTCAGATTGCCTATTATACCAGTTTTGAATTTTTAACGATTGTGTTTAACTGGAATATTTTAAGTGTTCATTTGATGTTAATATGTTTTTAATGTGATCTGAAGATGCCAAATTTATTGGTGAAAACGTTTGTCATAATTTTTAAATACTACCTCATGTAATAACATAAAGGTTCAATGTATGTAATATTGTTAAGTAATTGACTGTAAGAACTTACACTATTTGACTGATTAAGATTGCTGACATCAGCAGCATCCTTGCATAACTTACGCAAACTCCAGTAGCAGTACATCTCAATTGACAAAGGAAGAACAATTGTTTGTATGCATCTGAATTCTGATTAGTGTAATATAGGCTATGAGCGTATTCCGAATCTCACCGGTGAGCAATCCGATGGCATCACGGTGTTCCGAATTCCACCGATGACGTCATTGATGCTCCACCGGTGTCGCACCGGTGCCATCAACTTGTGGAGGTGGTGGCAATCTCCATCAGTGAATCTGATTGGTTCTTGTATAGGGCGGGAATTAGCAGACGAATGACATCGTGCACTGTTGTGTCATGGCGGTGTGTTCTGCTTTAGTTCTCTGTATTGTTTGTAATGAGCACAACGTAAAAACAATATGTTAATGGCTTATGAGCGAACATGTCAACGGACCAGTTATTACTACCGGTTCAAGAAATAAGTTGTTTATGCTCTCTTTTCTTTGAACGAGATGGCAGTACGGAAATTTCGCAAAATTTTGCTAGCGTAGCACAGATAACCACTTACACAGTCGCCATGACAGCATCGATTCTTCCAGCAGTTTTGTTCCTTATTTTCGTTGCAACGTGACGTCATCGATGCCACCGGACCGGTGAGATTCGGAATACGCTGAATAGCTAATCGCGATGTATGGAATGGAGGGAGGAAAGGAACTGATTACCCTTCACCATTATCTCCTGGCCTAGATACCTAATGAGTGGTGCCTCGTTGGTATCACTTGTGAGGTTCAGACCTGTCTTCAGACAGGTGACTAAACAACAACATATTTAAAAGAAAATAATCTTGTAGGCCTATACCCATGTATTTCCCTTCAATGCTGAAGTTTTACCTATACGATTTGTCTTTTTTATCATATAACCAAGAATGTAATCTAGTATAACGTCATCAAACGACGCCATCGTCCAACCTAGAAGCAGTGCGTTTTCATTGGTTGATTGCTTACGTTTCGCATAAACACAAACTCAGGAGCTTGAAGTTTGCAAGCTTTTATACTAATGTATTACGGCCATATTTAAGTTCATGTCGGCCTCGGTAGCGTACTTGGTATAGCGCTGGCCTTCTATGCTCGAAGTTGCTGGTACGATCCCGACCCAGGTTGATGGCATTTAAGTGTGTTTAAATGCGACAGACTCATGTCAGTAGATTTCCTGGAACGTAAAAGAACTCCTACGGCACAAATTTCCGTCACACCGGCGACGCTGATATAACCTCTACAGTTGTGAGCGTCGTTAAATATACCATAATTTATTTATCTAAGTTGATGCTTACCGGTTAGGGAAAACACGGAAATTTTACTTGAAGCAAGTAAGGCGATCGATTTGGAAGTAAATCCCGAAAAGACAAAGTATATGATTATGTCTCGTACCAGAATATTGTACGAAATGGAAATATAAAAATTGGAGATTTATCCTTCGAAGAGGTGGAAAAATTCAAATATCTTGGAGCAACAGTAACAAATATAAATGACACTCGGGAGGAAATTAAAAACAGAATAAATATGGGAAAAGCGTGTAATTATTCGGTTGAGAAGCTCTTATCATCCAGTCTGCTGTCCAAAAATCTTAAAGTTAGAATTTATAAAAGAGTTATATTACCGGTTGTTCTATATGGTTGTGAAACTTGGACTCTCACTCTGAGAGAGGAACATAGGTTAAGGGTGTTTGAGAATAAGGTGCTTAGGAAAATATTTGGGGCTAAGCGGGATGAAGTTACAGGAGAATGGAGAAAGTTACACAACACAGAACTGCACGCATTGTATTCTTCACCTGACATAATTAGTAATATTAAATCCAGACGTTTGAGATGGGCAGGGCATGTAGCACGTATGGGCGAATCCAGAAACGCATATAGAGCGTTAGTTGGGAGACTGGAGGGAAAAAGACCTTTAGGGAGGCCGAGACGTAGATGGGAGGATAATATTAAAATGGATTTGAGGGAGGTGGGGTATGATGAAAGAGACTGGATTAATCTTGCACAGGATAGGGACCGATGGCGGGCTTATGTGAGGGCGGCAATGAACCTTGGGGTTCCTTAAAAGCCACTTGTAAGAAGTAAGTAAGTTGATGATTACAGTATGTAAATCATTATGAATGGTCTCCTTCAATAACCTGACCGTAATTTTATGTGTTTGTGGCTTGTTTACGTATAATTTTCATTGCAAATGGGCCTTAATTCTTTACGCGAATTAAGATTTTGCTCAAATTTAAACGTCAAAGTCTCATGACAGCATTAGCTTTGAAAAAAAGTTGTGAAGCAAGTCATCAGGTCTACAGAGCTAAATGTATTAGGCCTACACCAAGTGCATGGGCACTCTGAATTACTTTTCAATATACGGAGAGCCAAGAATATCCGTTACATTGTAAATCATTAAAGACATTGTACTCTTTGCGTCTCACCGAACCAGGAAGCCTGCTCGTCGTTGAGGGCCAGCGGATCGAGGGTGTTGTGCAGCGCCGGGATCACAATGGTGGGAAAAGCGACGGTCATCCCTAGGTCCAGAAGGATCATGTTCTTCGCCGTGCTCGCCAGAACCTGCAGGAAATTGTACAACGCTGAATACATGCAACAAGACACTCACAGAATTACACCGAATAAACTCACTACCGGTTAGTGTCTGGATGTAAGATCCTAATTTCAAGTTCGGTCTTAATAATTTAGATTTTTCTAAAATTGGAATCATTCGTTATACTGTCTTTGTAGTGTGCGAATCTCGTAAATGGTTAACATGTTTGTTTATTCTGTTTGCGTGTGTTAATGTGGTTCTAATACGCCGCCAATTAAAGGTTCCTAAAGTGTACTCTTTGAACAGTGGATTAAAGGAAAGGATTTTATTGGATTATTCTAGGGATGTCGTATTCTTCGATTGTTGCAGTAAAGAGGTAAGAACTGGTAATCTGTTCCCAAATATTTTCTGTGAGTTGTTCTTTGGAAAACATTACAAAACTTCTTTAAAATAAACTGGACAGAGTCATAAACGCGAACCCGGACTACGTATACTTTTGTTCAGTGAATTAGGTTATTTGTGGCGAAAACTTGAATGAAGAATTTGACCTGACACTATTACAAATATTTTCGTTTAAGTTTGTAACCATAACTTCTTGCAATGTAGAGAGGTCATTCTGTGCCTACAAAAACATATTAACTGAGAAGCACAGGAACCTCACAGAAATCAATTTAGAAATGTTGTTAGTCTTTAACTTTGGAGAAAAAAAAAGTGAAATAAGAAATTTGGAACAAAAATGATAGTACATATTTTAATGTATTTTTCGATTATCGTGCATGTTTCATAGTTTGATAGTGCATGAATGCATGCGTATTTTGGGATTTTATAGTGCCTGAAATTCTCGTTTCTAATTATAACAATAACTTATCATTTGAGCAAATCAAGCTTTCAGGTATAACTCCTTGTAAAGTTTATTTGAATAATTTCGAGGGAAAAATTGTTCCGGGGCCGGGCATCGAACCCGGGAACTTTGGTTAAACGCACCGACGCTCTACCAACTGAGCTAACCGGGAATTCTACCAGACACCGATCCAATTTTTCCCTCTACATCCACAGACCTCAACGTGGGCGACAACCGTCAAGCAACGAACATTAATACGTTTAACCAAAGGTCCCGGGTTCGATGCCCGGCCCCGGAACAATTTTTCCCTCGAAATTATTCAAATGTTGGTTCGTTTAACCAAAGGTCCCGGGTTCGATGCCCGGCTCCGGAACAATTTTTCACTCGAAATTATTCAAATCAACTTTACCTGAAAGCTTGATTTGCATAATACACGTCACTGTACGTTACAGAAAATCACAATTTAAGTCACACAGAGTTAGTGTGCACTCAATGTTGGTTGCTTGATGGTTGTTAGCCAACGTTGAAGTCTGTGGATATAGAGAGAAAAATCGTATTGGTGTCTAGTAGAGTTCTCGGGTAGTTCAGTTGGTAGAGCGCTGGTACGTTTAACCAAAGGTCCCGGGTTCGATGCCCGACCCCGGAACAATTTTTCCCTGAAATTATTCAACATCATTTAACTTGTACTGCGTTTTGAAAGTCTACTCCTCAAATTTTTATTTCACAATTACTTCAGAATTAAATTACAATATTTAACTATATTAAACTAATTGAAGGGTTAAAAAAAAAGAACCATAGTCGAAAAAAAATGCAAATTTGAGATAGTAAGCATATGGTAACCGTATTGTAGCTGCCATCTACTGAATTAGTTGTTAGCAGAAAAAAAAACATTATAGTCCTATGTGTTATAGGAGTGGACATTTTCAGTGGTTTTCATAAAAAAACCATAGTCCAAATACTTTTTTTGGGTGAAAACAGCCATTGTCCAGGAGAATGGTAGCATTAACAAATATCCCATTCATACTGTATCATCTTGAAACATTTATACATACAATTTTAAACTGTAGTAGATTGTCAGTACTGCTCCTTATGTACGCGGCAAAAGCCACCTCAGAGAAAAATACTTTAGCACGTGAATTGTTGTATTAGTTAAGGAGTCTTTAGGTGCAGAAGTAATTTCATGGAAGATATATAAGTAACGAAAGGAGAAGAAACAGGATATAATAAAGAAAAACAGATTAAAGGAGAGGCACACTTCAGCCACAACAGAGTATTTTTTCGTAAAACAACCATTGTCCACAGGTACCTATGTATTTCTATGAGGCAATTTAAGTTATAAATTGCCAACTTAAATTGCCATCAGTTTTCCCAAGTTTCTACAACACCTTAAGAAATGGCATGATGAATTTCATATTTGAAGTGTCAACAACACCCATGCCAAATAGTTTTGTTTCTCCTGAAAATTTATGTTTTTGGACTATGATTGTTTTATTTCCAGAAAAAAAAACTCTTCAATTAGTTGCTGGATAAGCACTATGAACAGTATATTCTCACGTATGTGGTTTAAGGATAGATGAGTGAAATAAGAAGAAACTGAAGTAGTTTCTTGCAAAAGAAAGAAGAGTGAGTGAGTGAGTGAGTGAGTGAGTGAGTGAGTGAGTGAGTGAGTGAGTGAGTGAGTGAGTGAGTGAGTGAGTGAGTGAGTGAGTGAGTTATGGACAGATATAGCAGCAGAAGAGAGAATTAATATTTATATTTTATTGCTGTTGGTGATATGAGGACAATGACGACTTCAAATATTGAGGATACACACGGGAAAACAGATTTATAATAATGACACTAAAATATTTTCTTCAGGTAGAATAATAAATTGTGGAAGAATATATTTATCCAAACAAAAAGGATCTTAGGAGCACTACAACTTGAAATGTAAAAACATAGACCTACACATCTAAAGCGAAAATATAAGCGCAATATCTTTCCCAGAATTCTGCCATTACGCTACTGGACACAACTGAAGATATATCAGATTTCACACTATTTAGACCAAGATTCAATGTTCTATAGCAGTGGTCCCCAAGATGTGGGCCACGACCGCCTGGGGGATCGTGTAAAGATCTGAAGGGGTCGCGAGATAATTTTCAAAATTAAACAAAAACGCCTTATTAACATATTTATGTCGTATTCAGAAACATAAACAAAAAATATTTCAGTACTTAAAAATTAAAAAAAATGATTTATTCAATACATGTGACTGTTTTTGAGAAAGTAACTTCTCAGATCTGAACTCCATATTTGATACACACAAAGTGGTCATTTTCAATTTCAATGAGATTCCTCGTTTTTGTTTTGATGGCATTCATAGACTAGAAATTTATTTTGCATAAAATGAGTTTGCAAATGCTATAAAAATTTAAGAGCTTCTTTTGCAAGATCGAGGTAAGTATTCTTGTATTCTTTTGATCCAATACTGGTCTACACTCTGCGAAAAAAAAAAAAAAGTAATTTTCAACATTCCGTCAGTAGGTAGGCCTACATACCTATTTCAATGAGTCCTCCCTTATTCACTCACTCAGCCAGTCAGTCAGCCAGTCACTCAAGCAGTCAGTCAGTCACCCAGTCAGTCGCTCAGCCAATCAGTCAGTCCCTCAGCAAGTCAGTCACTCAGTCAGTCGCTCAGCCAGACAGTCAGTCACTCAGTAAGCCAGTCACTCAGTCAGTCAGTCAGTCGCTCAGCCAATCAATCATTCGCTCAGCCAGACAATCAGTCAGTCGCTCAGCCACTCAGTCGCTCAGCCAGTCAGTCACTCAGCCAGTCAGTCACTCAGTCAGAGAGTCACTCAGCAAGTCAATTACTCAGTTAGTCAATCAGTCGCTCAGCCAGTCAGTCAGTCAGTCAGTCAGTCGCTCAGCCAGTAAGTCGCTCAGCCAGTCAGTCAGTCAGTAAATCGCTCAGCCAGTAAGTCGCTCAGCCAGTCAGTCAGTCGTTCAGCCAGTAAGTCAGCCGCTCAGCCAGTCAGTCAGTCGCTCAGCCAGTAAGTCGCTCAGCCAGTCAGACAGTCAGTCACTCAGCCAGTCAGTCAGTCACTCAGCACTCACTCAGTCAGTCACTCAGCCAGCCAGCCAGTCAGTCGCTCAGCCAGTCAGACAGTCAGTCACTTACTCAGCCAGTCAGTCAGTCACTCAGCACTCAGTCAGTCATTCAGCCAGTCAATCAGTCACTCAGCACTGTCAGTCAGTCACTCAGCCAGCCAGTCAGTCAGTCGCTCAATCAGTCAGTCACTCAGCCAGCCAACCAGTCAGTCGTTCATCCAGTCAGTCGCTCAGTCAGTCAGTCGCTCAGCCAGCCAGTCAGTCGCTCAGCCAGCCAGCCAGTCAGTCGCTCAGCCAGTCAGTCGTTTATCCAGTCAGTCGCTCAGCCAGTCAGTCAGTCGCTCAGCCAGCCAGCCAGTCAGTCGCTCAGCCAGTCAGTCGTTTATCCAGTCAGTCGCTCATCCAGTCAGTCAGTCGTTCAGTCAGTCAGTCAGTCAGTCGCTCAGTCAGTCACTCAGCCAGCGAGTCAATCACTCAGCCAGTCAGTCAACCAGCCAGTCAGTCAGACACTCAGCCAGCGAGTGAGTCACTCAGTCAGTCAATCACTCAGCCAGGCAGTCAGCCAGCCAGTCAGTGAGCCAGCTAGTCAGTCAGTCACTCAGCCAGCTAGTCAGTCAGTCACTCAGCCAGCGAGTGAATCACTCAGCCAGTCAGTCAGTCATTCAGCCAACGAGTCAGTCAGCTAGCCAGTCAGTCACTCAGCCAGTCAGTCAGTCACTCAGCCAGCAAGTAAGGCACTCAGTCAGCCAATCACCCAATCAGTTAGCCAGTCACTCAATCAGTCAGGTAGTCACTCAGTCACTCAATCAGCCAATCACTCAGTCAGTCAGTCACTCCGTCAGTCCCTCAGTCAGTCACTAAGTCAGTCAGCTAGTCACTCAGTCAGTCACTCCGTCAGTCCCTCTGTCAGCCAGCCAGTCACTCATTCAGTCAGTCAGTCACTCCGTCAGTCCCTCTGTCAGCCAGCCAGCCAATCAGTCAGTCGCTCAGTTACTCAATCAGTTCCTTACTTTATTATTATTATTATTATTATTATTATTATTATTATTATTATTATTATTATTATTTAATTTCAGCCAATTGAACGCAACAGTATAAAAACAGATTCAGTATCTATCTGTGACTGTAGTAATTGTTCTGAGTCTCTTCCGAAAAATACTAAAAAATCTGTTGATCAAAACTGTGCAAACTTAACTGCATTTCCACAAAAACAAATAGTATTTGTCTTATCATATGGTACGTAGCTAAATCTTCCACGAGTTCTTTAATCCACTGGAATGAATCAAATTTCTTTTTCTCAAGTGATGTCGACCAGAAATAAAGTTTCCTCATAAATCCATCGATTTTATCTCTGACTTATTACGTTAACATGTTGGTCTTGCAATCTATTATTTTAAATGTTTAAGTGTTCGAAAAATGTATCAACAAGTAAGGCCAGTCTAAGAAGTCAAATGGTTTACAAATTTCGATTTCTCGTCCTGCAGGTACCGGTACATTAGAAGCTGGGTGATACCCACAGGTTTTAAGTAAAGTTATCGCTGTTTTCCTGTACAGTAGTGGAGGTCGCAAACAAATGTCTCACCCAAGAGTGGGTCGCGCATTCAAAAATGTTGGGAATCACTACACTATAGCAAGTGAAATGAGTGGTTCCTTATACAGAGTTCTGTATTCACTGTCATTTCAACCCAATAGTGATCCATTATCATCTTGTTAGCATCTAACCAATTTAAAATGGTCCTGTAGTTGAAAGGAGGTATAAAGTAGATATCGTCACTACCGGTATTGACATTTATCTCAAAAATAGATGTTTGGGACCAAATTTTGCTTAATAGCTGTAAACTTCAATTGATGATCGATAGCCAATTAAGTTAGTTAACAATATTTAATTACTTTGAAAGAGCACAAGATGAAAATATTCGACAATGATAATTTTGAAAATGAAATCCCGTATTTAGATGATCTAAATCGAAATGACGACCAACGTGATTAAATAAAATTAGGACACCTAAAGAAACACAAAAAATGGTCCACACCTGTGGAGTAACGGTTAGCGAATCTGACCGCGAAACCAGGTTGCCCGGGTTCGAATCCCGGTCCGGGCAAGTTACTTGGTTGAGATTTTTTCCGGGGTTTTCTCTCAACCAAATACGAGAAAATGGTGGGTAACTATCAGTGCTAGACCTCGGACTCTTTTTTCCAGCATTATCACCCACAAAAAACGAAACAAAACATGTAGAACTACTGTTGTTGTATTGGCCCCTTCATTATGCCTTGCTTTTATAATTTTGTTGTTAATAATAAGGTTAGAAATTGTTTTTATTTGGACCGAAACTCGCCCTTAAAGACAAAAATTATTGTTTAATATTCCAGTCACCTTTACATGTAGAATCATTAACTAAACTGTCGATATCTATATACGCTTTCTGCTACGTCACCGAATTGGTTCGTAAATAAAATATTTTATTCTGAAATAAACTTATTGTTTATTAGCACATACTTGTTCATTTTTACTTCAGTATCTTCGGTTGAAGGAATATGAATTAGTCCTACTTTTCCTTTAACCATGGCGAAGTTTAAATTGAAACACCCTACTTCACAAAAGACACAGCTACTTGCTTCCAGCACAACTTATAAAAACTACCTTCCTTCCAATCCCTCCGATAGTTGTCCATATAAGATAACGCAGCTGATCAGTGAACATAACCTAGTACCCGCTTCATAAAATGAGGTTTCAATTTAACAAAATTGCATTTTACTGTAAACTAATGTCTCAAAGCTCAAGTCTATACTACATGCTAATAACTAGCAACTAGCTGACTTATAAACTACTCACTAGAGAGCTTTGAACATGTATGCTGGAGTCGTGGACTTCGTCAAAGATTATTTCTCTGAAAACCTGAAATTACGGTTTAGAACTAAATTAAGAAGGCAGTGTCCGAATGCAGTTTAATTACGAGTTATCAGTTGTTATTTTTTGGAAATTCTAATTCTGTGTTTATAAACAGTTTTCCAGTAAACAGTTCATGAAACTTGATTCTCAGGTTTATGAAATGAATGTTAGTTTCCTCAAACACTAGAAAAGATACGTAGAAAAATGTAGAATTATAAAAGATGTTAAAAAAATATCTATGAAAATTACGCTTAACTATGAACAATCGAAATATATGTGGAAAAGATAAGGGCCTGAAATATTACAGTATTAAAAAAAATGTAACGCAGGCACCAACAATGTCAATGTTCCATGTTAACGTCTTATTCTGCATTGAATTCATATTTTATTTCCCAAACATCATCAGATTTCATAACCTCCAATTATTAATGGGGTATCCATGTTTGTTTAGTATACATTTCAATAATCAAGCAAGCATTTTCGTTTACTAGCTACTACAGACTTGATTGCTATTCAGTACGTAGCTTTGAATCGTAACTTCTGATGTCACATCCGGCTATTTAGTCAACAATCTAGTTTACTTCAGCAGAAAATGTAGCTTTGAAACACAGCCTTAATTGATGACTTGTTAACCAAACAAACATGGATACCTCATCAGCAATTGGGGTTATGAAGTCTGAAGATGCTTTGGAAGTGAAATAATGTTTATACGTATAATGTGGAATAACACTTTAACTTTGAACATTGACATTATTAGTACTCATCCGGGGAGGCCCTCCATGTCCTGGTGTGG
Organism: Periplaneta americana; assembly: GCF_040183065.1. NCBI lineage: Eukaryota > Metazoa > Arthropoda > Insecta > Blattodea > Blattidae > Periplaneta > Periplaneta americana. The sequence goes on along the minus strand of NC_091132.1, from coordinate 84,341,076 downwards.
TCAAAAAAGTATGTATGTGATCCATAGCTTAATTCCTCTCCCGACAGGTCGCGGGCCCTGTAAGGCCCGGGTGGAGTGGGTCGTGTAAATGTACCTAGAAGGGAGAGGTTAAACTGAGAGAAAGAAAGAAAGAAAGAAAGAAAGAAAGAAAGAAAGAAAGAAAGAAAGAAAGAAAGAAAGAAAGAAAGAAAGAAAGAACATTATTAGTACCTTTATTGTAATATATTGGTCCTTATCTTTTCTATTTAACTCGTAATGAAACTGCTTTAGGACACTGCCTTTTTAATTCAGTACTGCAGCGTGATGTCATGGTTTTTAGAAAAATAGTCTATGAAGAAGGCCGTATTTCAAGTATGAAGAAGGCCGTGTTTCAAGCATACATGTCCAAAACTCCCTAGTGTGTAGTTTATAAGTCACCTAGTTGCTAGTCACTAGTCACTAGTGTGTAATAGAGACTTGATCTTTGAGACACGCCTAAAACAGCTTGTAGAGTGCATCAAATTTAGTGATTACCAGGCTTCGCATTTTTGTCACGCTCAATTTATCGAGGAATACAGCCTTGTACGGAGGAAGTTCAAATGTCTGGCGCTCACTGCATACGTGGCGGTACAGTAGGCCTACGGTGAATGTAAATATCATGAAAACACTGCAACTTAATTTTAATGATTTGCACAATCGATTTGCCACGCCATTGATTGCAATTGAATTTCAAAATTAATAATCTGATAATAAATATACAACAGAAGTTTTATATATATATATATATATATATATATATATATATATATACACACACACACACAATAATTTATTGAAATAACTACTATTACAATGACAAAAAATGTACATTTTAAGAATATATTTATTTTATTTTATTGGGTTATTTTACGACGCTGTATCAACATCTAGGTTATTTAGCGTCTGAATGAAATGAAGGTGATAATGCCGGTGAAATGAGTCCGGGGTCCAGCACCGAAAGTTACCCAGCATTTGCTCGTGTTGGGTTGAGGGAAAACCCCGGAGAAAACCTCAACCAGGTAACTTGCCCCGACCGGGATTCGAACCCGGGCCACCTGGTTTCGCAGCCAGACGCGCTGACCGTTACTCCACAGGTGTGGACTTCAGAATATATTACCATTCCTTACACAAAAATAATAATCCTTTCCAAATTCTGAAATTAACAATTGCAGTGTAGATATTGGTTGCGACTTTTGTCTCCTGGTACACCTCCTCTATGACTGAACGGGATAACAATGAACTCATCGACATACAAACATACGAAACAACGTGCTCTTCTACATAACACACGTCAGAACTCATAGAGATCTTGTATCCTGCTTGTGCCTTTGACTGACATCATTAATGTACCAGGAAAAACTCCATCCAATATAGCTCTTGTGACAAACATGCGAAGCCTGGTGATTACTGATTACTATGTTACTGGCGTAGCTGGGAATCGAATTGAACCTCTCAATACCGATTTCTGCGCTGAATGTAAAACTGAACACATGTTACTCGTTCGTTTGTTAATTGTTTCTAACTGGACGGAAATTCAACGTAGCGGACGGGAAAAGAATGGCTTTAACGGGTGACGAATTTTCTGGCGGAAATTACGATTTACATCGTCTTCTGACTTTTCTACTAGCTGCTGCCATTTTTAATTGTTTAATTTTTGGGGGATTTTACTTTTTCTTTGAACAGTCCTGCTAGTGCCGAACCATGTTAAGGAATCCCTTGTTTCAGACTTCCTCGTAATGAAGTCAGAGATTGACGAATTATTATTTTAATCAAGATTGATAACTAAGTTGTGTTAAAATTTGCTTTTTACTTGTATTTAGATAATATTGAGTCATTATTACTATTATGATTACTATTATTATTATTATTATTATTATTATTATTATTATTATTATTATTATTATTATTACATAGGAGTTCTGCCCATGGGCAGATCTTTCACTACGAACCCAGCATTCTCCGATCTTTCCTATTGTATGCCTTCCTCTTAGTCTCCGCATATGATCCACATATCTTATTGTCGTCTATCATGTGATATCTTCTTCTGCCCCGAACTCTTTCCCTTTCACCATTCCTTCCAATGCATCCTTCACTAGGCAGTTTCTTCTCAATCAGTGGCCCAACCAATTCCTTTTTCTCTTTCTAATCAGTTTCAGCATCATTCTTTCTTCACCCATTCTTTCCAACACAGCTTCATTTCTTATTCTGTCTGTCCACTTCACACGCTCCATTCTTCTCCATATCCACATTTCAAATGCTTCTATTTGTTTTTCTTAATTTCGTCGTAATGTCCATGTTTCTGCCCCCATACAATCCTACACTCCACACAAAGCACTTCACTAGTCTTTTCCTCAGTTCTTTTTCCAGAGGTCCGCAGAAGATGCTCCTTTTTCTATTAAAAGCTTCCTTTGCCATTGCTAAACTCCCTTATTATTATTATTATTATTATTATTATTATTATTATTATTATTATTATTATTATTTTGACGGATTCTGAGGATTTCCAGGTGTTAGACTGACGGGAATACAATTTAGTGTTGGCAACACTGTTACGAAAGCTTTGATATTGTTGTTGAAATGGGGTCAATTAAGAGAAAACAGAGAACAGCATTTTTTTCGAAATACGAAGTGGAATTAGTTGGTAGAGAGTTAATGTAAATATAAAGACGTAATTTCCCTAACAAATATTGTTTGATTACTCATTCAAACAATGCGAAATGGTATGCAATGTATAATGATTCTTGACTCAAATTTCCTGCAGTATTTGTTTACTATATAAGCTTTACTTGTAGAAATACGAGTCAAACTTATTTAGTTTTTTCGAACACATTTAATAATACTTTAATTATTTGTAACGTAATAATAATGTAATTGGTTTCATCAAAGTGCTACAAGCAAGCATTTTCGTTTAGTTACTTTACAGCTACTACGGCCTTGATTGCTATGCACTATGTAGCTTTGGATCATGACTTCTGACGTCACATCCGACTTTTTAGATAATTATCTAGTTCACTTCAGCTGAAAACGTAGCTTTGAGACATGACCATCATACCCGTATATTTTAGTAGTCTTTACGGAACGGCCGAGGTCGGCGCACTTTGCCACTATTGTTTGATCCATCCTCTTCAAATCAGCATCCACAAGCCAGAGCGATAAATCCAGTTTTACTAGTTATTTTTATAAGATATGATTAAGGAGTCTGTGTCTTCTTTTAAAGGAGACGGAACCAAGGTCAATGCAATTAAACATAGGTGGTGCTTTATTCGGAGTTTAGGCCTACCATTTCAATTTCGTGGACAAAAATATATACTACTTCGATCCGAAGCCAAGAAGTAAACAATACTAGTTCGGCCCCGGGTCATTAAGTTAACAGTACTAGTCCGATCCCGGATAGAAAATAGAGCAGTACTCGTTGGAAATAATTTTCCTTCCCATTCTCATGGTTAAAATGTTGATTATCATGTTCATGGTACAGTATAAAACTTAGTCAAAACTTCTTAAACACCTTCTTCTTGCTCGGCCATCGTTGTGAAGATTATTCAAAGAATGTTTATCAGTGATAGAAATGACCAGCCGTGGCGAAAATGTGATCGTGCGCCGAGCCACTGAGTAACCTACAATGTGCATAGCACCTATGGAGGGAGGCGGACACCCGAAGGGGAAGTGAAGCAACTGCCTGACTTATTAACGTATTTTAATTTTCCTTACGTCAAGCACTTAAATATAATTTTATACAGTATAAGGTTACAAACTAATGTTTAGTACGTGTAACGAAGAAAGAAATTAATAAGAAAATATAGGACACATTATCACAACCTAAAATTAATTGTCTTCAGAATGTCTCTGCGACAGAGTTTCAACATCAGGAATTATGTCACTTATTGCCAATCGTAGTTGATCACGAATGTATTTGTCTGTCAGTTTCAAAATCAGGAATTATGTCACTTACTGCCAGTCGTAGTTGATCACGAATGTATTTGTCTGTCAGTCGTGATCTAAATTTGGTTTTTACTATTTCCATTGTTGAAAATAATTTTTCACAAACGTAAGTTGTAGCGAATAAGCAAGCAAAAGAACGAAGCTTCGGATAATAACCTTTTAATGTTTCATGAGTGACTTGTATAATGTCGTTTTATGTTATACAACCGTTTTCCTCGTAAAGATGCGTCTCCACTATTAAACATTTAACAACAACATGTTAAATGTTAAATTGTTTACTGTTAACATCCCAACATGTTGACTGAACATGTTAATGCTAATTTCATTTAACACTTTGTCCACACTGTTAAACATGTTAAACTTGACTTTCTTTGGGTAGTCCACAATAAACAGTCTATGAGATTTTAATATAGATAGTGTTTTATTTTCAAACCTTGGACAATGGACTCAGATGGTGATCTGACTTTTGTAATTGCCTCTATTGCTTGTTACAAGGCTTTAAAAAGGAAGAAAATGAGAATGCGGATGCGTGAATATGTTATTAAAAGACTCTATGCAGGATACATTCTAAACGAGCTTAAAGTTGAATACAGTATCGATTTGGATTCAAAAACTTGCTGAGAATGTCAGAACACGATTTTAATACAGTGCTGCAAAAATACTTCCTATTACATCAAAGAAATACACAATTTAAGAGCAGCAATTTCATCTCAATTAAAAAAATTACAGCGCGATTAATTACACTAGGGAACAACTGTTCTGCGGTAAAAAAGAAAGTCGGTTGTTGGTATGGAAACCGATGCCCTGAATTCGAAAATAACTTTGTTTTTTATGTATCACGTCTAGTTTTACAATTTCATTTTTTCGATATGTATCGCCGCGCAGTATTTACTGTACGTTAAGCTGAGGTGCCCCCTCGCTGATGGCACTAAAATCCACAACTAAATATTTTTGTTCTAATATTTCTCCCACAATGATGTTTCATCATCCCATGCTCAATCACCCTATCCCCTTTCTCATTTTCCAGGGAAGTTGTTTACAGAAAACCCTAACAATTATACACCTCTTAAATCTCGTGCGTTGAGCAGTTGGCTTACTTCTGTGAGCAAGTGTGAATTTTGTTACAGTGGTGTCGCTAGAATCGTAATGCAAAAGCGTGATTTAAAAACTGAATATGACGAGTACATCAGGATTGCGTAGGAGACAGTGTGTACAAAATCCTCAGGAGTTTTGCTATATTTGTGGGTGTTATATATTCGAAAAGTATAAAATAGATTCGTTTGTAAAGAAGCTATATTTTGCGTACTTCAAAGTAAAAATTGTTGACATGGATAAATCCTTTGCGTCTCATAGTGCATGTAACAGTTGTGCAGAAGGATTGCGTTACTGGTATGCAGGAAAACGGAAAGCAATGCCATTTGCTATACCAATGACATGGCGTGACCAGAGGAATCACTATGACGACTGTTATTTTTGTATGTGTAATGTTACTGGTTACAACAAGGAAAACAAGAAATCAATTAAGTATCCAAATCTTCAATCAGCTTTGAGGCATGTTCCTCATGGGCCCGAATTACTTGTACCTACACCACCAGCAAACTTGGGTGACAGTGAATCTGAAAGCAGTTCCCCGAATGCAGATACTGAGATGTCTTCTGATCCAGACGAATTTGTCAATTCGCCAAAAAAAATTTTGGTAAGGGAATTAGAACTCACCAAAAGGAAAAGTGAATTATTATACTCTAGACTGCATGAGATGAACATGTTGACATTTGGAGTTACATTTTCGTGGTACAGGAATCGTGAAAAACTTTTCCGGAAATACTATACACAGGGATAGGCTGGTATATTGTACAAATGTGAGAAATCTACTAAAACAATTGGGAGAGGAGGTATATGAGCCCAAAAGTTAGAGGCTTTTATTGATTCTTCGAAAAGAAGCCTTAAAGCAGTATTGCTTCATAACGGCAATAAATTAGCGTCCATACCACTTGCACATTCTACAGTCCTATCGGAATAATATGAAAAAATTAAATATCATGAACATGAGTGGCAAATATGCAGTGACCTGACCTTTGTTGGTTTACTATTGGGACAACAGGTAGGATGCACAAAATTTCTGTGCTTCCTGTGCAAGTGGGACAACAGGACAGGAACAAATATTGGAATATTGTATACTGGTCCGAAAGAAAGCAACTAACGCCAGGAGACAAAAATATTAACAATGTTAGGTCTCGTTACTCGTAAGAAAATTATATTCCCTCCATTACATATAAAACTGGGAGTTATGAAGCAGTTTGTCGAGGCACTAGACAAAAATTTTCCTTGCTTCAGTACTTATGTACGAAGTTTACTTCTTTGTCACACGATAAAATCAGGGAGAGAATATTTCATGACCCACAAATTCGAAAGCGGATGATAGACCACAATTTCAAAATTACAATGAACGAAACACAAAAAATTGCATGGAACGTATTCAAAGAAGTTGTGAAGAAATGTCTTGGTAACGTGAAGGATCCGCGGTACGAAGAAATTGTAGGAAACATGTTGGACAAGTTCAAAGTGCTCGGTTATAACATGAACCTAAAGCTTCACTTTCTAATGGCTCATATAATTACTTTCCTGCGAATTTAGGAGCCCTCAGCGAAGAGCAAGTTGAAAGGTTCCACAGGATCTAAAAGAGGTAGAGCGACGCTACCAGGGACGTTGGGATGTAAGTATGATGGCCGATTACTGTTAGAGTATTGCTCCAGAGAATACCCGAGGACTTCACACACACTAAGATTCCATGGAAAGAGAAAAAGAGAAACCGAGGACGCCTAACATACAGTACATTCTGAAGGTAAGCTTTCTGCTCTTATAATTTCGTTTAGTAAAATGTTTTTCTTGTATATAGGTCTAATGTTTCTATGAATTCTTAACTGTTTCTTTTTTTGTTATACAACTTAGAAAAAAATAGATGGACGTGTTAACGAATTAGATACACAAAATAATTATATGATTTCAATGAACACGCTGTAACTTATAATTTCATTTTGTGGCAAAATAATGTTTTGCTAAATTGTTAAAAAACCTGACGTGATACGGCAGAACAAAATATATTTTTGAATTCAGCACACCGAAACTAGTAAAAGTGGCATATTTACATTTATACCGCAGAAAAAAGTTTCCATTTGTTCCCTAGTGTTATCATAGGACCTACGACATGATAGATGTTAAAGGAGCGGGTAATATCGTATAATTATTCCTTCCGAAGTTTTACGAACGTTAACATACATCACCAAATACGACCATTACTGACGTCAACATAGCATTAACGTTTAGCGTACGACGAGAGTGCGAAAACTCTCTATTGTATTCTCGAGAACAATTAAATAATAATTCCAGTTCCCTAAAGCAGTCGGCCTTCTTAGTTTTGTCCGTGTATTCTTTTGCAGACACATCCCACAAACAAGGCCTTTCCATCAGTGCATTAATTTTATTCTAATGTATTTTCTTTCGTCCACTCCAACTTCGAACAACTTACAGCCAACACCAAGGAGCAATGATAGTATAAAAATGATCAAGATACGCGCCACAAAATCGGAACTTACAGTTGTTACTATGGAAACTGTACGAACTTTGCCGAACTGTACCAACGCTGCACGAACAAATGAATTGACTTGACATGTTTTCCATTTCTGTTGGAAAACACGCCAACATGTTAAAAGTGTTAAATTCAACATACTTAGTTAACATGTTAAGTCAATTGAGACTTGAAATGTCCATATACATGTTAAATTCAACATGTTATATTTAACATGTTGGTGTTAAATGTTTAATAGTGGAGACGCGCCTTAATACATGTGAACAAATCATACATTTAATATTCTCATCATATTGGCAGCAAAAAAATGCATCCTCCCATCCTACTTGAAACTTTCGTTTTTTGTAGAGGTACATGGTTTCGAGAGAGAAATTGCGACGATACGCCACTCGCAGGTCAGAGACAAATACAGATGGAACGGAGTTTGACTCCAGTCAGTGATAGGGTGGGGGTTGGGGGAGGTAGGAAGCAAGAGAATTAATGCGTAGCTATCATTGCAAGCCACAATGTGCTCGCGTGTCACATTTTCGCTGGAAATAATAATAATAATAATAATAATAATAATAATAATAATAATAATAATAATGATTTATTTAACCTGGCAGAGTTAAGGCCATACGGCCTTCTCTAACACTCAACCAGGAGTAAAAACTGCGTTATAGAAACACTACAAATTTACAAAGTACACACAAAATTGAATAAGATAATAATAATAAAATGTAAACAACAAGTAAGAAGAAATCAGACATAATATATAACATACAGAAAGAAAGAAAAAAGCATAATAAAATGTGAACAGCAGGTCAAAAATAAATGAGGCCTACAAAGTATAAAAAAAATAAGACAATTATTGATAATAATAATAATAATAATAATAATAATAATAAATAAGAATAGTAATGATAATAATAATTATAATACTAATATTAATAATAATAATAATAATAATAATAATAAATAAGAATAGTAATGATAATAATAATTATAATAATAATATTAATATTAATAATAATAATAATAATAATAATAATAATAATAATAATAACAGGCCTAATAGTAATAATAATACTAATATTAGTAATACAGTAGTGCAGTACAAAGCATACAATGAATACAATATTTTTAAGTATACACAGTAAGGAAAATTATGTTTATATATAGCTCAACTTATCACATTAGAGATATACCATTATCGGAAAATATGAAAACAAAAATATAAAATAAGTTAAATATCACTAGAACATAAAAAAATGTGAATGCGTGGAAACTTGCAATACAACACTTGTCATAATAGTAAGTTAGTTTGGCAACTCGTCATAAGATAATTTTCTAACTTGGATTTGAAAGATTTCAATGTTCGGCAGCCCTTAACTTCAGGCGGCATAGAGTTCCAGTGACGAGAGGTAGCAACAGTGAAAGATGAGGAATACAGAGATGATGTGTGAAGTGGAATTTCTAGCGTGTTATCGCGTTGTGATCGAGTATTAATATTATGATAGCGAGAGAGAGTATGAAAACGAGCGAATAAATAATAGGGGGATGAAGTGTGCATAATTCGATATAGGAGAGAAAGTGAGTGCAGATTTCTCCTCTCATGTAACCTAAGCCATGATAACTTCTCGAAAGAAGGTGAGATATGATCATAGTATCGAACATTACAAATGAAGCGGACGCACGCGTTATGAACACGCTGTAGTTTCTGGGCGGAATCAATCCTGAGATCACTGAACAAAACGTCGCAATAATCGAAGTGAGGTTGAATGAGTGTCTGTACCAGCGTCTGTTTTAATTTAGATGGATAATGATACAATCATTTTAGTGAATGGAGAATAGAGAATGCCTTCTTACATGTATGTTTAATATGCGTATCCCAACTAAGATTAGATTCGAAATGCACTCCGAGATTTTTTACGGTAAAGCTAAACGGGATGATTGTTTTATCCAGTTTCACAGGTGGAATATTCAGGTCGTTGACTTCAGGAATTAATCTACGGTTCGCGAACAGAATAGCCTGTGATTTACATGCGTTTAGGTTAAGCCCAAATTGTTGAGACCAGGAAGAGATGGAATCAAGATCTTCATTAAGACTATTAATGCTATCATTTAGTGCATCAGGACGCGCTGAAATATACAATTGAACGTCGTCTGCATATATTTGATATCTGCAGTGCTTAAATGATTTAGAAATTCCATTTATATAAATAGAGAAGAGCAAGGGGCCTAATACTGATCCCTGAGGAACTCCTGTATCTACAGTACGCCAGGATGAGAAACGATTATTAGATATGACACGCTGCTGGCGGCCAGTAAGGTAGGAGTACATCCAGGTGATAGCACTATCAGGTGTAGCGTTTGTAGTTTAGTCAATAGTAGTTCGAAGTCAACAGAATCAAAGGCTTTGCTATAGTCCAATAAAACTAGTACAGTAGCCTGTCGTTTATCCATGGCTGCGCGTATGTCCTCAGTAACATTCAACAAAGCAGTAGAAGTGCTATGGCCATTTCTGAATCCTGATTGTAAAGGGTCTAAAAGATTAAATTCTATTAGATAGTCTGACAACCGCTTATGAATGATGCGTTCCAGGGCTTTGGATAAAACGGGAAGAATGGAGATTGGCCTATAGACTTTTGCAGAAGTTGGTGAATTTACTTTAGGAAGTGGGCGTACCAAAGCTGTTTTCCAGAGTTGCGGATAAACAGACGTGATAACTGAAGAATTGAAAATATGGGTTATTACAGGAAGCACGATATCAACTAACTTATTGATAAAGACTATGTTTATGTTGTCAGAGCCTTGTGCTTTAGATTTAATGCTTTTAAGAGCCCTTCTTACTTCAGAATCAGTAATGTGCGAGAAGAAAAATTTTTCGCGAGAAGGAGGAGGATTAGCTAGGAGAGTATTAATTGTATTTAGTTTTGGCTGCTTTTCAGGTCGTATAGTGGGAAGTGAGGTAAAGTATTCATTGAGTTTATCAAGTGGTATGTTTATAACTTCAGCTTCTGATGCTTTCTTTCCTACTCCCATATCAAGTAAGTTATTCCAAGGACACCGCGGGGGAATGGACGGGTCGACGAGACTCAGAGCGTGACGGCGTTTAGCATTCCTAATGCTTTGTGTGGTTTTGTTTCTAAGTTTTTTTGTAGTTGTTAAAGTTTTCGGCAGATTTGTTGTTTCTGTACTTCCGGAAAGCAGCGTCACGTGACGTCATAAGATTACGAATACTGTCATTCAGCCATGGGGCGGGTCGGTGGGTGACACGTCTCTTCTTTAAAGGTGCATGTTTGTCGAATAATTGTATTATCATGTCATTAAAGGTGGCAACTTTTTCGTCAACTGTGACTAAATTAAAAATAGTATGCCATGGCATTTGTAAGGCGTCAGAAGTTAGTTGGTCGTTGTCAATGCCTTTTAGATCTCTGTAAGTAATTACCTTAGCTGCATTTTTTGGGCACTGAAGAGAGTACTCGGCAAAAATAAGATCATGACCAGATATTCCCGGAACTGGTAACTGTCCTGAAGTTAGAATTCTATCAGAATTATTCGTAATGATTAGGTCAATTAAAGTATCGGAAGTAGGTGTGTGGTGGGTAGGATTGAGTGGAAGAATTGTTAGATTGAAAGTTTCAAACAAATTACGGAGTTGATTAGTCCCATTTGATCTGACTGCCAGAAGATTTAAATTGAAATTCCCCATAACCAAGACATGTTCATATTGCGGTAAAACATCGGCTAACGGGCTTTCTAAATCGGATAGATGCCCAGCTTTGGGAGGCTTATAAATAACTGCTAAGAGACATTTATGAAGACTTGCTTGTATTTCTACGAACAAATATTCGGGTCGTAATGCATCGCCTTGTGATTTTAGAATAATTTTAGGGTGCAGATCATTCCTAATATATGCACAAACTCCACCCCCTCGTTTGTATAATCTATCATTTCTACACAACGTATAGCCGTTTAAGTGAACGAGTGAGGAAGACAATGAGGGTTTTAGCCGCGTCTCGCTAACAAGAATACATTGGACATCTATATTAGTGAAAATAGAAGAGAATTCCTGGAAATGAGGAATAATGCTTTGACAATTCAAGTGTGCTATTTTCAAAGATTTGGGGTCAGGTGAGAAAGACTGCTTTAACAGCTGAGAGGTAGACAATAGAGGGGTTGGGGAGGATGACAGACAAGTGGATAGAGTTGTGGGAACAGGTTGTCGACAGTGAGGAGGGTCGGGGAGGCTAGACGCGCCATCAGCCTGAGGGCATGCCACAGAAAGCGGGACGATATAGGCAATAGTGCCAACCTAACTAAAAATAGACTAAATTTACTGAGGTAATGTAATGCAACTAAATATAGTATTACTACAATAATTAAATAATTAGTATTAAATTATTAAACTATTACTTTCTTAATATAACAAACAACTTATGAGGAGTTGCCTTGACTTACTAATTATGTATCTCAGCCATACGGGTGATCCTTCTTTTCGTGTCGCCGCTTTTTACAATGATGACTCCGTCTTGAGTCCACACGTTGGTTTGTCCAAATTTAGTAATCGCTTCGCGTAAGATGTTGTGGCGAGTTTTCGTCAAGTCTTCACGAATTGTCCAGCCAGAATTTTTTAATTTTCTTTTGTTTCGGAAGACCTCGCTTCTCTTCCTGTAACTAGCGAATTTCACAATTATTGGTCTGGGTCGATTCTCGTCTCTCCTACCAACTCTATGGCTCCTATCAATGTCTGCCAGACTCAAGTCCACCCCTACCTTTCCGCCACACTAATCGCTCACACATCGGTGTCCTCACCATTGTTCTCACCTACACCGAAAATACGCAGACACTGGCGTCGCTGGTATTGTTCTAAGTCGTCCAGTTTGTATTCTAGCTCCTCGATCCGACGATCTTTTTGCTCCAGAGCACTTTTGAAGTCACTAATTAAGTCTTTGTTGAAGTCGAGATTTTTCTGGAGTTCCACCACCACTGCACTCGTCACCGCGTCCTTGATCGTGTCGGCGAGAACTCGAACCATGCCCGCGTCTTGTAGCATGTCCCGTAGCGCGTCCTTCACCACTCGTTGCACGGTAGATTCAATTTCCTCGATTTTTGGGCCACGGGGAGACATGTTGATGAAATGTGAAGACAAATGTAAAGCTTAGTACAAAGAAATAAATCTGTGCTAAAAATATTCGGCCTGTGTACAGACTCACCTGCTAAAAATCACCGTTTAGTCAAGAGCCTCACTCGCGTGGTTATTCACTGTCCGCCATAACTCTCCGTCAGTTAGGTACAGTTAGGTACGACATAATGAAATCAAGTTCGAATTGATATCACTACCAATATCAAAACATGTTAGTATCGATATCATACGAACATGAAAAAATGTTGGATTCGATACTGCAGCTAATTCGTAATATAGGCTATATTGTAACAGTTCTATATCTGCATAGTTCGGACCGAATTAGTACTGTATCTTTCTGAAACCCGGACCGAATTAGTACTATATATTTCAGGTGTGTATGTGATGGGACCGAATTAGTATGCACCCGCTTTATTGACGAAAATGGTCAGCTACAGTTCTGCCACTTTTTGACATAAGAAACACAGTTCGATTCCTCGTGGATCCCAGGAGTTCTATTTATGTAAAACTAGATCCTTCTTCTCATTAAGTATGGGTTGGCCAACTTGGAAATTCATCGTTACATACAAATGCAATATCCTCACACCTTGTTTTCCTTCTATTTCTCTTGTTCTCTTTACATTTTCCTTGTTTCATTCTCATTCCTTTTCCTCCTTGTCTACCTCTTGATCTCCTTGTATTTCATCTGTTCTTCTTGTACTCCACTTGTTCTCCATATTTTCTCCTCATCCTTCTTCTTCCGCTTGTTCTTGTCTTCTTCTTGTTCTCCGCGTAGTTCTCTTATTACCTTGACTCGACAACGGCGCCTACAACAGTCAACGGCTCTTGCATTGACATAATATTCGTAAGAAATTTGGACGGCTTAGGATGCAGTTACCATATGTCAAACCTATCATAATATGATATTATCATCGCCCTATTCTTGCCGTGTATGATTTCGTTGAATCTAGAGTGCCGTGATTTGTTGCCCAATAAATGATTGATACAACCATCTCATTCTGGTTCTGATAAATCCAAAGAGATTGGACATAAGTCACTAGTTCGTCTAGTAATGGAATATGGTGCTACATGTTGGGATCCTTACAAATTCGAACACATTAGACATTGGAAAAAAAAAAAAACGGGCTCTCAAGCGTTGTCATAATAATTCACCATTAAAGTGGGATACACTCACGGATAGGAGAACGCGAATTCGATTATGCGCAATGTTCAAAACATACAGAGGTGAGCCTGCCTGGAGAGAAAAATAGAAAACAGGTTGCAATCGCCAAATTACTCTTCAAGGAACGACCACTCACATAAATTGAGGGAAAGAAGATAGAGGACGGACATTGGAAAGTTTTCTTTTCTCAATCGTACTATCAGGGACCAAAATGCTTTACCTGCAGACTTACTAAAGGCTTTACCAATAACCAAAAATTCATTTAAAAATAGGCTTAAGGACTTTACTGTACTCCAACCAGGAGAAAGTCTCAGGGGAATAAGAAGCAGCGGGGCAATGCTGTGAATGAATGTTGATGTCATAAGATGTCATAAGGTCACACACGTGGGTACACGCATCTCCATTGGCTAACTCTTAAAGCACAAACGATAATACTGATACACACATACTTATACTACCCTAGTTACGAAATTATATCACGGTTAATCTCCTGGTCATTCAATTCCTCCATACAGGAAATAACATATGCAGCAGAGCGCATGTTTTTTAAATTGACGTTATAACGATAATATTATCTATCTACTTCGCTCCAATAGATAACGTAATAGTAAGCACATTCCTTTCACGGTTAATCTCCTGGTTGGAGAACAGTACTAATAGACGGTAGTATACTATACACACTATTTAAAGATTGTAATTGATGTTTTGTTATTTGAAGTGTTGTATCAGTGAAGAAATGTGTTGTGTCAGTGAAATGTGTTTGAGTTAGTGAAGTTTTATAGTTTATAGTGGTAGTGCAAAGTATCTGAACAGTGAAATGTTTTTGAAGTGTTATTGAAATCAGGATAGTATTAGTGAAATGTGTCGTAGTTCCAGTGCAGTGAGTGAGATGACAGCGAAATGAGTGTAGTGCTGAAAGGTACTTGTGCATGTATGAACATACTGTATACTCGTGGGTTTTAGTTCGAATTTAGGGTTGAGATACAAATTGGATTTACTTTAAATGTTATTTTAAGTGATCGTGCTTCATTTAATTTAGGATGCTCCTTGTTATTATTATTATTATTATTATTATTATTATTATTATTATTATTATTAATTGTATTTTTATTAATTGTGTTTATTATTAATTGTCATTATTGAGTGTAATTAATTACCACTGCCACCGGGTATTTACCCATTTGCAGTGTGAATAAATACATACATACATTCCATTTCACACCACCCGCAAGTAGTTCTACGTAAAGATATGGAGCATAGTAAAACTATGCACCTGTCGACAGGTGATCGTACCCATATGTAGTCCTACATAAAAATTTGCAGAATAATAAAGCCATGCACCTGTAGATTTTTATACCCAAAGCTGGTTAAGAAAGAGCACGCTATTATTTTCCCTATGGTATAAAACTCCAAAAATATTTCGTAAGTCGCATTTGTCCAATTATATGACCATGTTTGGCTGAAAGTTAGTGTTGACGTTAATGTATACTATGTACACTATGTGTGAGAGAACACTCGCCTTACGCTGCTTATTATAAGCTAGTTAGTTACTTTGAAGCTAACACAATGGCAATTTAGAACCCATCGTAAACTTAATAACTGTAAGAGGCTTTGTTATTAAGTGAATTCCGGAAGGCAATCTGCAAAGCGTGACTGACTTTCCCCGTGTTGGATTATTATCTTTCAAGGCTAGCCGTCCTATAATGACGGAATTGTACAAATAAAAACAAACACGTGTTGACGGCACAAGGAAGAGGGTTAGGGATATTTTGTAATTTTCTTTATCAGCAGAAGCTTGTGAACTTTTTCGAAGATAGCGTATAGATTTCTGCAAAACCGGTTTTCAATAATTTTTATTACACAACGATACTGAGCGCCTAGGCAGTATGCAAAGCTCTTCCACCAGGGGGACTGCTTTATTATTCGGTTTACCGAAAGCTCGATTGTTTCGCTCTCTTTATGGGAGGACGGCTGCGGCTTTTGGATAGATATAAAAGGTAGATCACGTCATTGAGCCATCCAGATATTACAATATCTATCTTCAATATCAACAACTTACAACGTAATACTACATCCATCAGGAATTAAAATATTCTTTCTTAAAACTGACATTCTATCTTCTTAAAAATGACTTCTTAATGAAATAATATTGCATTTGTACTTACAATAGTTAAAAAGCATTAAATATGAATAACAACTTCTTTTTAGATAGTATACATTTTCATTTTACTAATAAGCTATGTAGGCCTATAGTATGAAGGTTATAGAGGACGTATACACCGTTGGAACGTAGAACGTAACTAATAAACAGTGTATAAGCTATTCTATATATAAGAGTTGTACAATTACACATGACAATTGTTACACAACCTATCACCCTAGTATAAGCCTTGCACAGAAGGACAAGATAGCCGACTGCGTAAACAGCTGACCGTTTGTTTCCTGACTTCTTTCAAAACTGAGCTAAATATATACTGTAAAGAAAGTTATACAACCGAAATGAAAGATTTAAACGATTATTATTTAATAAGTACAGAGGACATTGAAGACATTGATGGTATATATAATTTGTGGCAATAGAAAAATAAAGCAGTACTATCTCCTTTTTATCCATTTAAATTTAACGATGAGAATTTTGAAGGAAAATGTAGATTCACCAAGCAATATACTGTATATGAATTGTTGCTGATATACTATAATAAAATAAGATTTGAAGCTGCTGGATCTATAATTTCTGAACTGTAAATTTTAATATCAAGTCGAAGTCTTCACACATGGGGAAGAAATGAAGTATTGACTTAATTTTAAGTAGGCCTAGATCTATAAATATGTCCACACCTGTGGAGTAACGGTTAGCGCGTCTGGCAGCGAAACCAGGTGGCCCAGTTGAGGTTTTTTTCCAGGGTTTTCCCTCAACCAATATGAGCAAATGCTGGGTAACTTTTGGTGTTGGACCCTGGACTCGTTTTACTGGCATTATCCCCTTCATCTCATTCAGACGCTAAATAACCTAAGATGTTGATAAAGCGTCGTAAAATAACCTACTAAAATAAAATAAAAGAAATCTATGAATACGGTTACTATATTATATATTCTGTGTCCGAATCGGGAAAATGAATGGGCCGTGTCTTTTTTTTCAATATATCCTTCCCTGTCCTGTTGGGGTAGAGAATGAATTAAAGCACGCTGGAATTTCGTTACTAAATGCACTTGCCTCTAAATTGAATAATTAAAAATAATCACAGATAATTTGAATCAACATGTTTTATAATTCTCGGCAAAAGCTACATCAAAGAAGTCACAAAATGGTGTCAAATTTTCATTAATATAAGAAAGCAGGGCTCTGGCGCGAGTAGAAATCTAAGTGCTTATAACTGTAAATTTAGGAATTGAATATTATAGGCCTAAATATTGTTTTCTTTCAGTAACCATTATTTATACATTTATATCTGAAGTTCGACTAATGTAATATGAAGCTAGTCGGCGATGTATGCAATGGAGGGGAAAAGGAACTAGCTATCCTACCCCATTATCTCCTAACTTAGTTGCCTTATAAGTGGTGCCTTCTTGGTATCACATGTGAGGTTCGGACGTGTCTTCGAACAGTTGACTAAACAATAATCTACAATAAGCTTATCTCCTTTTTTCCTTAAGGATAAGAATAAGTACCGTAGATATCTCGTCCTACTTATGATCAAAACATACGTTTATGGTAGTGTAAAATAGCCTATTATCTGAGTATTCTCATGGCTTATTAATATAATGCCTACCTATTATGAAAGACGTTTATTTATATACACAATGACGTATTAAAGGACTGTATATGGTACTTAATTTTTCTGTATTGTCCCAATTTGGAGATCGTATTTTCTTCCCTTTCCCATTTCTTTCTGTGTGAGATTTGTACTCTAAACCATCCGTGATCTTACATAAACAGTATACAATTATATAATCTCGATTATCGGGTTATACAAATCGAACGAGATTCAGTCGATATGTAACGAGAAAGAGTTACGACGTAATGAAATGATGAAGATATGAAGTATTCTGTTTAACACTGGTAGAGTAAAACACCAGCTATATAGCGTTTATTGGTAAGAAAAATATACGTTTATGCACGTCTTGTTCTCTGTAAAACTATACTATTGTTTAACTATCTATAAGAAACTTTTATTAGTAAAACTGTGTGGTGGAGGAGGGCGGCGACGGTACGATCATCCACTCCTCCTCTTTATCTTTCTTATATTGGCTGCTTTCGCCAGGTGGAGGGCACATTGGAAGGATTGGATGTGCGCAGTAGAAGACTTTTAGAAATGAATAGTGTGAATTTGTAAAACAAATATAATTAACAATAATAAGTAACAATGTACATAAATGAAAAATGAAATAACAATAAATATGAAATGGGTGAGTGAAAATAGGACAAACTAATCTGAAATGATATCCCCAAGATATGTAAATCATGTAAGTATCACAAGGCTGAGGCCAACACACTTATAAGTGATTAAACAATCTAATATGGCCGTCTCTCGACAATCAGTGACTAACCTATTAGTCATATGTTCATGAACCACTCTTTAAATATATATATATATATATATATATATATATATATATATAAACTATCTAAGTATGAATCTGAACACAACACCCAGCCGGCACATTAACTTAATACATGATCCATTCGAGCATAGATACCACTCAATCTGAGTAACCAAACTATAAATACATATAGACTCAATAAGAGAGAAACTCTACCCAGCATAAGACATTACATGACTGATCACTATGCATTACCCATTGCACATATTGCTCACATACTCTGTGCTAATTGCACTAACACAAATCTCTGCACTTTACAAAATGAACACCCAACGGAGAGAGAGAGGGATGGAGACAGATACACGTAATAAGTAACGGACGATAATTCCAATCTCAAGGATCGTTTAAATAGCAACAAAACTCGACGCATATGATAACAAAATAGCGGCGAAGGAAACCAATAATCAAATGGAGCAGGGAATACATTAAAACAATATGTGAGACCGTAACCGCTGCTCTATCACTCTAACCGTCTCGGAACATGAACTCACGTTTCAAATTAAATCTCATTACATAATTCCCAAATACAATTTACCTCAAACACATATATCTCACAAATATGTTACTCGATGCAAATACTAAAACTTGCCCCCAAGACGTATCACAAGTAAGCGATGTTTCAAACTACGATCCACTAAAATCTCAAACATACACGACGCAATATAACTACTCCACTGATCTATCCCCAACACATACAAAGCCCGAGTCACGTTGTCTATATCTGCCGCGTACCAAAATTCTAAGTCTTGTTAAATGTTTCTGCCGCGTACGAGAGCTTGAATCTAAGCCAACTGTTTCCGTATATCTCCCGCGTACGAGAGCCTAAGTCTTGTAAGTGTATCTGCCGCGTACCGGAACCCGAGTGACGCTCCGTGTATCTCCATTAAAACAGGTAAACTCTCTCCCCCTCTATCCTCGTGAGACGTAATGAACGGCCAATAGGGTTATTTGGGAAAGAACAAATGAAGGGATTGATAGCGCTATCTATACTGTGACGTCTGAGAGCGCTCTGACAAATGAAGTGACGTACTAGGTGAACGGCCAACTGTAAAAGTTTAAAATATAAACGATACTTATGAAATTACTGCAAGTTCAAAATAATAAATAAAATATATGATGTGTTATAATGTCGAATCAACTGCAGAAATGCTTGCAAACACTTCTTTTTTAAATAAGATAACGTAAAGTTACTTCAATAATTGTTACTCTGGTTGTGTACTCGAAAAAAAAGTCAGTTGCAAGTATGATTAGGTGCGCCTGGTGTTCTGACTAGCCTGCAATACATCAGGGGTAACCGCTTGAAAGTCAAATATTCGGCCGGACGTTCAACCTAACCGGTTGTAGCTCCAACCGGTCGAATCTAAACAGGGTGTAAGCGCTATTTTGCATTTCTCTGGTAGCGTAGTGGAAGCAAAGATGAGAAGTTTCTATCTATATATCCGCATATCTACCAATCTACCCGTCTATATAAAATAATAATAATGATCCGAGGCACGACAGCCCATGAAGGACCATGATCGACCAGCCGGCTGCTGGCCTCACGTCCACATGACGAAGCAGAGGTGGACGATCATCCAATCAGAATGGGGTATCGTGTGATTAGCACGATAATCCCACCAGCTGTTATAGCTGGCTTTCGTAACTGGATTTCGCTACCTATCGTTGCTTCCCAAGTGCATCACGAAGCAGGGTGGGTACCGGTCCCATACACTGGCCGAAATTTAATGAGAAAATTTGTTCCCGCATGAGGACTCGAATCTAAGCAGGATGCCCTAGACCAGCGGTGGCGAAAATGTAATCGTGCGCCGAGCCACTGCGTAACCTGCAACGTGCATAGCACCTATGGAGGGAGGCGGACACCCAAAGGGGAAGTGAAGCAATTGTCTGACTTATTAACGGATTTTCATTTTCCTTACGTCAAGCACTTAAATATAATTATTGTGTACAGTACAAGGCTACAAACTAATGTTTAGTACGTGTAACGAAGAAAGAAATGAACAATAAATGAACAATATCACAACCTAAAATTAACTGCCTTCAGAAGTTCTCTGCGACAAAGTTTCAAAATCAGGAATTATGTCACTTACTGCCAGTCGTAGTTGATCACTAGACTTCGTTGAATTGCCACACGCAGCATGCAATCAGGTTGCCGGTGTACGGTAGTATAGAAGAGGTGAGCGACCGCCCGGTCTCGTAATATAAGCAGTTCATGTTAAGAGTTGTGACCGGTCCAAATAGATAGAGCAGCTACAGCTAATGTATACCTATGTAAGCACTTGTTTTTGCATTACTGTGGTTGGAATAGTCAAAGCTTAACATTTGTTCAGTGCAGACAAGAATTCAATCAAACGTACTACAATGAGAGTGTTGCTGTTCCAAATAATTGCCCCTGGAATGCCTTACCCCCGCAGCCAGTCTTGACCCGTTGGGGAACGTGGTTGGATGCTGTTAATTATTATGCAGAACATTACGGCAAAATAATGGAGGTAATTGATGCATTGGGTAGCACAGACAGTTCCGATGTTGCAGCTGTAAAATCATTGCTTTCTGAACAGCTATTGGAAGATACTGTATTCTGTTCATTGATTCTAATTTTAAAATCGTGTCCAAAAGCATCATCCTGTTAGAATCGTCTAAACTACAACTCTCAGAAGCCTTTAATATAGTGGATAAAGTATCACAAACCGTTATCCAAAATAACAATTCACTAATTTCAGAAAAAATGAAATGTAAGTTGAGAAACATTATTGCTAAAAATTCTGCCTGTTCACAACTTCATACTATAAATGATGTACCATCAGGTCATGACAAGACATCTGAAGTTGGTGTACTAAAAAGTAGTGACTTTCCGTTCTTCAAATATGTACGTATTACATCGTGTGATGTTGAACGTACATTTTCCCAAAATAAAAACTGTTAAAGTGACCATCGGAGGAGGTTATTTTGCAGTCGCTCAAAATGTACGTAACTCTTCACTGTAATGCACATATTCAAGGATGATGTGAGTATCTTACATTAAATTTTGAGTTAACATATCTCACTATAAAATAATTGTGTATTTACATGTTTAGACATTTCCTACTTCAATGATCATTCATTATATTTCTTGAATGCAGGATAGAGGTTTTTATTGTAACCGCAGTATACTGCTCAGTGCTTACATTAGAGGCAAACTCCATCCTTTGCACGTCCCCTTCTCATACAGTCTACCGCGTGCGCAGTAAACCTTGCGATTATCGTGGCAATTCCACGAAGTCTATTGATCACGAAGGTATTTGTCTGTCAGTCGTGATCTAAATTTGGTTTTTACTGTTTTAATTGTTGAAAATAATTTTTAACAAACGTAAGTTGTAGCGAACATGGCTTCAACAGAGCAAGCGAAAGAACGAAGCTTCGGATATTTATTTTTGGCAAAGATTTGAAAGTTCAACATTTGTCAAGTCCTTGCATTTAGATTTCATTTGACATCACATAGTAAATCAGTGAGTTCAAATTGAAGAGCTGACCGCATTATTCGTACATCTGCTGAAGAAAAGGGTCGACGTACAGAGATGATGGTGATGGTGATGATGATGATGATGATGATGATGATGATGATAAAAACAACAATAACACTTAACCTTTTAATGTTTCATCAGTAACATGTAGTATAATGCCGTTTTATGTTATATAACCGTTTTCCTCGTAATACTTGTGAACAAATCATACATTTAATATTCTCATCATATTGACAGCAAAAAAATGCGTCCTCCCATCCTACTTGGAACTTTCGTACATGGTTTCGAGAGAGACATATGCCACTCGCAAGTCAGAAACAAATACAAATGGAACGGAGTTTGACTCCAGTGAGTGAGAGGGCGGGGGTTGGCGGAGGTTAGAAGCAAGCGAAATGCATAGCTATACTGCGAGCCACAATGTCTCACGAGTCACGTTCTCGCCACGGCTGCCTTAGACCACAACGCCACGACGCGGAACTTCCGCGTCTATAAAGTCCAATCTAATTTAGTCTAATCTACTGTCTGCCTTTTTATATCTACCTCCCCGCCTGAAAGCTCTTTCTGCTCGTCTGTCCATCCGTCATAGACCTATATCTCTGTGTCAAACTACGTACTTGTTTATCTTTCTGACTTGCTGTTAGTCTATGTTTTTCCTCCGTTTCTCGTTACTGGTACTTATTTTTATTTCTTTCTCTTGATCTCATAATTTCGATTTTTGTCCTGGAAAGAAACCAGCCCGAAATTAATACCACTGGAGTAAAATATTAGCTACTACAGAATTATTTACATCTAAAAAAGAGATGCGAAGAATTAAAACAACAGTTTGCTTTTATTGTATAGTTATTTTAAGGGGGTGATGGGTGAAATTTATATTTTCTACATTTTCCAAGCTACGTCCTTGATTTTTTTTACACATAATCACGATGTGATAGATAATGATGTCGTGAAGTTTCATTTCTGTGAGTGAATTAGTTTCCGAGTCATTAAGAAAATATTTTGAAAAATTTGCATATTTCAAAATGAAATGTGTTACTCAATTTTTCAGTAAAATGTTTGAAATTTTTTGTCCAAGATCAGTGGCATATTTAGAAAAAAAAAATCACGCATTAGTTTTCCTATATCTGTACTACAAAAGGGGGAGGAGAATTTTTTATAACAACTGCATATCTAAAAATAGACATATTCCATGTCACTATAAATATTTCAGTTTTTATTTCAAAAAGTATTCATTCAATCATAACATCCATGCGCTGTTTTCTTAACCATAGTAGGGTAAAGTTGCCTAATTCCGTGATACTCCTAATCCCGTGATACTTATCTTAAATTGTATGTCAGCCCAAGCTTTGCCGTTTGACCATAGCGCCAGACATTTTTCTCGAAAGAGTGCATCTTTCGCCTACTTTGAGACATCGTTGAACTTCTTAGAAGATACCCAATACCGTGACATTCAATGAAAATAACGTATCACGGAATTAGGAGTATCACGGAATTAGGCAACTTTACCCTATATAGAACATGCAGTAAACATTTCATGCTCCTATCATCAAAATTGTAAGAGCCTTTAAACTTCGAACCTGACGAAATGTATTAAAAAAGAAGTGTGAGGAAACAGCTTGTAAAATTGGCATGGAATTGAAGTTCAAAGGTGCAGCTATTTATATATTACGTAATTTTTATACTTTTGAGCGCTGCAGAGCATTGAAACTTCCTTAACATGTAAATAAGACATAGCTGATTCATTTTTACAAGAAAACGAGAATACGATTTTTGACTGAAAATAACCAAAATTTCACCCGTCAGCCCCCTTAAGTCAAGAACACGAAGTGTGAAGCTTATTAAGTACGCTTTTCATCTCCAAATCATTTCATTCCTCTTATATTTGCATATCTTTCCAAGCATTTTATTTTCGTAAACAAAAATGTCTTCTTCGAATTCGTCTTTTATTTACACTTCTAGATATTTTACGTCCATAGTACCAAGTGTGGATCTTATTAGTAGACAGTGGATGCGAGATTACTTAAGGCAAAGTGAAGTTGTTTCGTATCAGAGTATATGGCACGTGCCGCGCCGTCCGTCTTTTGTGTACCTGGCGAGTACAGCAGCGTACAAAACGAAGGAACCCTGATCTGTTCATAGTAACATTGCAACGCAATGTGTGCAGTTGTGTTATCCTGCTCAAGTATTTAGTACGCGTTGAATATGTTGTGCTGATCCATTCACAATGGCAAAACGTTAAATTCGCTCAGAGATGCGAAATGCAATTAAGAAGTATGAGAGTGACATTTTATGTATTAAAGAAGAAAATATCGTGTGTAATGTATGTAAAATTGAGAAACATTGCAACAGTACATCGCACAGGAAATGCGTTGAAATGAAATTTGAGGAACCATCTACATCATCATCATTTAGTTGTGCGGGTCTAACGACATGTGCAACATGATGCTCAGTACAAATATTCCTCTAAAGAAATTGAGTGATCCTCATTTTAGAGGTTTTCTTCAGAAATTCTCTCGATACAAAAACTGTTTAAGGGATAGGCGAAGACGATTCAGCTTCGACAACTTAGGAGAATATATAGTCGTTTACTGCAACGTTGGTAATTGCATCAATGATGACGAGGACTGACCCTTGCAAAGTATGTATGTACTACAGGATGTTATTTTTCTTTTCCTTCTGACTGTACGGAGATACAGTAGCATGTTGACGTCGTCTGTTTACGTTTAAAACCTGTTCAGCCAATGGTCTGCATGAAAAAAATGAAACATATAGTAAATGTGCACCTACATTCAACGATGTCATCCCGCATACACTGTCTATTTATTAGTTAATTACACATGTTTTTTTTTCTATTATACTCCTATCGCATTTTTACTCTCGATTCACAGTTACGAATTGATGTTACGGCTTGCGACTTATGAGGGATTCATTCATTCATTTAGTGTTCTGCCCAAGGGCAGGTCATTCACTGCAAACCCAACTTTCTCCAATCTTTCCTATTTTCTGCCTTCCTCTTTGTTTCCTCATAAGATCCATATATCTTAATGTCGTCTATCATCTGATATATTCTTCTATCCCGAATTATTCTCCCGTTCACCATTCCTTCCAGTACATCCTTCAGTAGGCAGTTTCTTCTCAGCCAGTGAGCCAGCCAATTCCTTTTCCTCTTCCTGATCAGTTTCAGCATTATTCTTTCTTCACCCATTCTTTCCAGCACAGATTCATTTCTTATTCTCTCTGTCCAATTCACACGTTCCATTTTTATCCTTATCCACATTTCAAATGCTTCCATTCGCTTCTCTGCACTTTGTCGTAATGTCCATGTTTCTGCCCCATACAATGCCACACTCCATACAAAGCATTTCACTAGTTTCTTCCTTAGTTCTTTTTCCAGAGGTCTATTAAAAGCTTCCTTGGCCATTGCTATCCTCCTTTTGACTTCCTGGCAGCAGCTCATATTACAGCTTATAGTACATCCCAAGTATTCGAAGCAGTTCACTTGCTCTACTGCCTCATTTAGAATTCGCAAGTTTACCTTCTTATTCCTATGACCATGGTCTTCGTCTTATTTGTATTTATCTCCATCCCATATTGCTCACAGCTGTCATTTAGCTCCAGCAGCATATTCTTTAGTATCATTTCCTCTTCTGCTAACAACGCCATATCATCAGCAAATCTTATGCACTTTATTCTTCTTCCTCCTACTGTCACCCCTCTCATGTTCTGGTAACAGTTCTTTAGTAAATCCTCCAAGTAGATGTTGAACAGGGTAGGAGATAAAGGACATCCTTGACGTAGGCCTACTCCTCTCCCAATTTCACTTCCTTCTGACATTTCTTCTCCTGTCCTGACTTCGACTCGTTGTTCATATAAAGATTACTGAACAGTCTTCTCTCTTTCCAATCCATGCCAATTTTCTTTAGGATCCCCATCAGTTTATTCTAATCCACTCTGTCAAAAGCCTTTTCTAGGTCCACAAATACTACAAAAACTTCCTTATTCTTCTCTAGGTATCTTTCGCCTATTGTCCGTAGCAGTCCAAAGGGATAAGAACTGTTAATGTCGTTTCTTCGAAGTATGAACGGGTGTGACTGTGAAGAAGTGTGATTTAAAGACCTGTGATTTTGTCGCTGTGACAGGTTTGTTGCTGGTCCCGACTGCGACTGTAGATAAAAAAATCATAGCTCCGAGAAATCACCATCTCAGCCTGCTGTGTTTCTCATAGCGATGGCAACTGTTGTAAGTATATGCGGTCACATGTGATAGCTCCAAACAACTGAAAGTCAGAAGATTCATACCAACTTGAAGAACAAGATAACTGGCATCCAATTAATTACGTCCCACTCACACGGTTAACGTCGGCAACTTGGTCCTCAAGCTACGTCCTCACATCGCCGAATGCACTCGCTACATGATTAACCGAATCATTCGTAAGATAAGATAATAACTGCCTCCCATTGGAGGTAGCCCAGAAAGACTCAGTATACTCTCCTACATGAATTTTACAATATTAAATGTTTACATAAATTTTGCAGAAAGAAAATTAAAATAAACATAAATGAATTATAAAGTGAATAAAAAAAATTAAAAAGAGTGAATATGATGAATCAGAATTTGGCAAGAGCGTTTCAAAACTGAAGTTATGATGTCAGCAGTAAGTGTCTGTGGTAGTTCAAAAGTCTTCCTGTAGCTTTCAAAGAACTTGGGAATCACACCACGAGCTCCAATAAGAAGACCAATTACCTCAATGTCTTCAAGCTGGTATTTTGCTTTGAAGTAATCAACTGCTGGCAGATAAATGTTGATCTTTTCTTTATTGACATCATCCGGCTGGCTACTCCCCGTTTCAATCCTTATGGTAGGATCAATTATATATCCTTTCTTGGTAGTCTGGGAATACGCTATGAATATACGTGTCCACACATCGCGATAACACCTCTAACAGCGTGTTTGTTATTCGCTACGCTAATCAGTATTGTTGATATAATATCTACTTATGGCACTGGTACGCCAATTTAATTTTTAGAAGAGCGATAAACATAAACATCTGTCGGCTCGTGATGGGAAACATTCGTAATTGCCAAGAATCATCCGAACACAAAAATCACGCTGTGACAGAATCGTCATTATTTGTCATAGTGATATTTCCGGAGCTGTCACAGTTCGGAGCTGTGACGGTAAAACGGTGTCACACTCCACTTCTAGTGTAACGTCCGCCACGTATCTACGTGTGTATCACCGAAGCACAATGCTTTTATTCAGTAATTTGCTCTTTTTGTGAGTATGATGAAGTTAATATGTCACTACCCGACAGTTAATAAGCAGAGTGTAAGTTTTATATTGAAGCATTTTTCTAACACTATCACCGCATTAATTTTAACTTTATACTAAATCTATATTAGGATTAAGAATTGAACGGGTGACATCAGCTGCTTGTCGATGCGGATGACATGAATGTGTTAGGAGAAAATCCACATACTATTAGAGAAAACACGGAAATTTTACTTGAACCAAGTAAAGAGGTAGTTTTGGAAGTAAATCCCCGAAAAGGCAAATTATATAATTATATCTCGTGACTAGAACATAGTATGAAACAGAAATATAAAAATTGGAAATTCATCCTTGGAGGAGGTGGAAAGTTCAAATATCTTGGAGTAACAGGAACAAATATAAATGACACTCGGAAGGAGATTAAACGCAGAATAAATGAAGGGTTCAGAACCATAGTGGGCCAAGCGCCATTTACTAAAACCGTAGAAAACAAGGGTTAAAATGAAGTTATCACTATAATTCAATGGAAACATAAGTATAGCAAGTAATATAAAGTATACATATTAAAACTAAATGATGTCAATCCTAATTAAACTAGGGTATTCACTTAACTTTAACCCTTGCTTTTTCCGTTTTTAATAAATGGCGCTTGGCCCACTATGGCTCTGAACCCTACAAATATGGGAAATATCTTTTATTATTCGATTGAGAACCTTTTGTCGTCCAGTCTGCTCTCAAAAAAGCTTGAAGTTAGAATTTATAAAACAGTTATATTACCGGTTGTTCTGTATCGTTGTGAAACTTGAACTCTCATTTTGAGAGAGGAACATAGATTAAGGATGTTTGAGAATAAGGTTCTTAGGAAAATATTTGGGGCTAAAAGGGATGAAGTTACAGGAGAATGGAGAAGTTACACAACACAGAACTGCATAACCTGACATAATTAGGAACATTAAATCCAGACGTTTGAGATGGGCAGGGCATGTAGCACGTATGGGTGAATCCAGAAATGCATATAGAGTGTTAGTTGGGAGGCCGGAGGGAAAAAGACCTTTAGGGAGGCCGAGGCGTAGATGGGAAGATAATATTAAAATGGATTTGAGAGAGGTGGGCTATGATAGAGACTGGATTAATCTTGCTCAGGATAGGGATCGATGGCGGGCTTATGTGAGGGCGGCAATGAACCTCGGGTTCGTTAAAAGCCATTTGTAAATAACTAAATGTAGCTATATTTTCTGACTGCACAATCGCATCATATCTTTCCTCATTGCCCACACGTCTCCACCTAGCTGATCACTGCTAATCGCGTTCCTGACATTGGCCAACTCAACAGCTTGCAGTAGTACGTGCTTTTCCTAGGATCTTATTTTCACATACAATAGTGTCTTCTTAGAATCCGTCTTTTAGTTTACATTCGTAGATTTCCGCCAAGAGTCCGAGTGTGAATCCTATTACACAAGCTATTCTTTTCATCTCTAATCATTTCATTCCTCTTTCACCTGCATATCTTTCCAAGAATCTTATTTTCAAACATCCTCTACCTTTCATTAGAGCGAACAAGCAATTTCCCGGTATATTCAAATGAAGCAATAACTATATGCAGTATTATCTAACCTTCACTTTTTGAACGGGATAAAAAGGTAAAAGTTTAGACAGCACTTCACATGTTTTTGTATGCTCACGGAATATGAAGACAGCACTTTACTATAAAGTAGATATGTTAAGTCCACGTTTCGTCATTTTATCTGTTCGATTAAATTTAATACATTTAGAAAATTTCCACTCCGTCCTTGGTTTTTTACAACGTTTTCGTAAAGCGAAAAGACGAGTGTTTGAAATGAACCACGGGTCTATTTGTCCTCCACAAAAAAATTAGTTCTTGTTGTCACTTGATCTTAGTGGCAAGAATCACGGTTCGATTCTCGATTCTACATGTAAAGAACTCAATTTTCAGATTGGAGTCGCAATAACAGTGAAGGACTGCACTGTCGATAGGAGACCGCGTTTGGCTATTCCTTAACATAGCTGTACTATACCTACCGCAATAAAAGGATCGACTTCTCATGTTTCTAGTGAAGCACGTGGAAAATACAGAGCCAGAGCGTGGCGTTGCAGTTAGCAGCATTCCCTTTTCCATTAAGCCGGAGAAGACAGCAGGTGTGCGGGAAAATGAAGCAGAGATTTTGCGTTCATTACTGATAAGCGCGGAAATGTTTATAAAACGAAAACTGGGCTAAGGATATATGTGGCAACACCATCTTCACTTGCCTTGTAGCGCCTGAAAGGAGGGTGGTGGATCCAGTTTATATTGAGTGCACCAAGGGGATAACGGGTAGAAGGGAGTTAAAAAATAGTCACGGAGCTGCCAGAAGTCAGTGCTTTCCTTACGATAATAATACTGCTTAACTTGACTATTCCGTCTTCATTTGTTCATTAGGGTTTTGTTCTCGTTTAGACTTTTTCCTTTTAAGCTTATCTAGTGCCATGAGTCAGTGGTATGGCATAAGACAAATGACGAAAAGACATGAAACCTGCATAGGTATTTCATCAGCTTAGAGATCCCTTGCGCTAATACCTCTTGATTTCCTTTTTCTTGCCATTCCGTTATCACTGTTATAAAAAGTGAATGGTGAGGTTAATTGTATTGAGTTAATGCTTTGGTTTCATAATCGGGTAAAATATTTGAAACGTGTATCAGCATAAATACTTTACATTCTAGAGTAGCATTATTAAAATGGAAGACTATGTATAAAGTGTGATTTATTTGATGGATATTTGAAATGCAGAGGTCAACCGCCACAGGTGAAATTATGAGATGATAAACGATTAGAGATTACAGTGATATTTACGGGAGATGGTTGTGAAGAGTTGACTATTGTTTGAAGAATTTGCATCACTGTTGAGGTAAGTCAAGAAATTCCTCAATTAATACTAGAGCATTCAAAAAGTAATGGCAACATAGTTACTGTTTCACACTAAATTTATTTAGGTTACTTTTGATATTACATACTTCAAATAGCCTATAGTCTCCTACCATCTCAACAATTCGTTTCCAAATTCTCCATCTGCAGCAGCACTTCTAGATATCTCTCTCACTGATCAATCTAAAGCTCTTCGGATATCAACTCTTTATTGAAAGCGAATGCCTCGCTTCCAGTCAACTTGCAATAGTTCAGTATGGTAGGAATTCTCTCCCACAGGCTTCTTGTAATGTCCTAAATCTCTGAGTTGCACGTTTTTTCTCTTACAACTTGAATTTTTATGAAGCACCTTTGTACCTTTAGGGCTGTATTGTTTACTACAAATCAGAAACAGCCACTGTATTTACAAACTATGGTTACTTCGAGACTTTCAATATTGCAAATTTACGAAACAATGACGAAGTTTCAGTGGTCACCGCTAGGATCACTGATTTACAGCATTGTTGCCATTACTTATCGAATGCCCTAGGGACGCAGACGAAGCCAGGAGATACCTTTCATTCATAGTATCCTGCCTCAGGTAGGTCTTTCATTTCAAACCAGTAGTGTCTCGAAGATCAATGGAAAAACATAAGTACGATTCAATCTTTTTCACGTATTCCGCATGGTAGAGATGTTTTTGCTGTATTATTGACGCAGAAACATGCAACTCATCGTAACCAAAATAGGATTCAAGAGATAGGCCTGGTTTTCCCTTTCCTTGTCACCCATGAAAGCGAGCTTCTGCGTAGATCCGGAATGTTGGATGTTTCTGAATCTACATGTATTATATTATTAAAAAACTGGACAATCTAGCACGACAAATAAAATATTGGAAATACTATGTATGTATGAATGAATGAATGAATGAATGAATGAATGAATGTATAACTGGTGATCGGTGAGTTTTTAGGAGTATGGCGGATGAATGAATGAATGGATGGGATGGGATGGAAAGGTGGGTGGATGGATGGGTAAGTGTATGGATGGTAGAATGGTTTAGAAGTATGGGCGAATGGCAGTTGGTGAACGGATAGACTTATAAAGTCCAGAGCGAGTTCTGTGACAGCATATACTTCAGATAGACAGTATTTGATAAGAAGAGGGAATGTAAACCCGCAAGATTTATTTTAAGATGAATAGGACTGTAGGGACGATGTATCCGGGTAGAAACCCCAAGGCCAGTGTAACAATTATCCTCCTTTCTTAGTATCTCACATCAAGCGTCACGTAAAATAATTTAATTTGACCCCTTAATGCTAGACATCACGACTAGAGCAATTCTAATGCTGTTATACGGTACGATAATAATTAAGTCCCTTTAAGTAACGGATCTACAGTATGTATTTCTGTACTTCACCATAGTGTTTCAATATTTGTATTGCATACTCACTGCAATATGAAATGAATCCGACTCAAGCGAATAAATATTATACAAAGTGATGGTGAAGTGGTATATGAGCGAGGTTTCTGGAATCCAGTTACTAACAAATATGTTACTAGAAAAAATTCAAAACAAATTTCTAAAATGGTTATATTATATAATAATCGGTGGCGCTACAGCCCGTGAAGGATCTAGACCGACCAGCCGGCTGCTGCCCTCATGTCCACATGCCGAAGCAGAGGTGGACGATCACCCAACAAGAATGGAGGTATCGTGTGGTTAGCACGATGATCCTCCCAGCCGTTATAGCTGGCTTTCGCAACCGGATTTCGCTACCTATCGTAGCTCCCCAAGTGTATCACGATGATGGGTGAGCACCGGTCCCATACACTGGCCGAAATTTCATGAGAAAATTTCTTCCCCCATGAGGACTCGAACCAGCGCACATTCCGTAACGCGAGTCCTAGGCAAGATGCCTTAGACCACGACGTCACGGCGCGAGACGGTTATATTATATACTTTGTAATAATTATTCTACTTATGAAAGTTATGCTGCAATGCTTCAACATTTCCATTTTACTAGTTCGCAAATTAGACGAAATTGTCAATCTTTAAACGTTCTTTATAAAATTATTGGACTGTGTTAGTTTATTTTATTATATAACATTATATGCACCCAAACTTAATACAAAATTTAGAAATTATTTTTCATACCAAGGACAAATACTAACTCACACAAAAATTCCCCAGTTTCCCAAATGTTGCAATTATACAACAAATTATATCCTCATCCGAATGTTGATATTTTCAACATGAATTTCTCTAAATACAGAATAATTTACCTATCAATTTGAGAAAAATACCTGCATGTTGACTACTAATATAAAATAGTAGTCTTGATTATTCAATGAGGACGGCGGGACCTCATATATGAATATATTAATTTATTATTATATTTTGCAGAATATTATTATTAGTTAATTTCAAGCTACATTCACACGTTATTTTCAATTTCCTTTTTCCTTTCTCTCTTTTCTATTTTATTTCTGTTTTTAATAAGAGTATGTTTCTTCTCCTTGTTTGTGTTTGATAAATTATGTAAATTGTAAGTCTTGAACGTTGTAATTGGGCTCTGCCTGTTATGTTCATAAACAACTAAAATAAATAATAATTGTTTTTTCATTCATAGTATTCTGCACAAGGGCAGGTCTTTCACTAAGAGAAAGAAAATAATCCTAGTTATAGTACTTACTGTACTGTGGGTATTAATCAACTCAGGAAGAGTCTATTTAATGATTGGTGAAAAAGTTTGTCTCTCTATTATAATTTTTCAGGAAATTCAATCTCTTTTTTTAAGTAAGGTAAAGCATACTGCACAGCTGGCAACTCTACCAAGAGTATTATGTTACTTTCAGCATCACACTTGATAATGGAACTACGTATTTACTTTTTATAAGTTCAATCCTATAGTTTATGTTTGAAGTGTTATAGTTGGTTTAGCTTAGTGATAACTAGATTTCAGGTTTTTAGGCACTTAAAAACTAACTTTTGGGTACCTAAAATAGACCATGAATTTATCAAAATAAGCATTACAAACATAGATTTAGGCACCTAAAAATATAATATATTTCAAGCAGTTAAAATACTATTTTATGCAGCTAAAATGTAATCTCTATCCACATAAACTAGAGCTACAGTAACTATAACAATGCAATTAATTAGCGGGTATTAAGCATTACGGATACATTGACAATAACAGTGAAAACATATTGCGGTTAGAAACTTTATTTTTTGTAAATTATGAATACTGGTATGTAATTACGTAATTTTTAATGAATTCATCGGCCTCATTGTTCTAAGACTGCTAATACATAAGTGCTCATATTACAATTACATTAATTAATTTACCAATGTATTTACAATTAGCACATTATTCATAATTGGCATTGCAATATATAAACTTTTTTTCTAATTCTCTATTGCGGAATTTTGCTTTTTGTTTTTAGACAATCATTTAATAAGCGAAAAAATTCTTCCTAATGATACCAAAGCAATGGACGCACATTTAAATCTTGCAATATTTGCCATGCTGATTTCTTCAGGGGGAACTACATCCTCCCAAGTCATCACATTCCTATGATCTGCTCAAATGCTCAACAAAACCAGACACCTTCTAGGAATTTCTTCATTCCTACAACAAAACTATTACAGGATATTTGAACAATACCCACCCCACGATCCATTCAAAACTTTTTCTTTCACTGCTACACGAAAATTTCAAAATATATACGTAACAAATAGAAATATGCAATTTTAGGCTCTGAAACCTTACAAATAGGTATCAATGAGCAAAATAGGCATTTTTAGGTTTCATAAAACCGCTTTCAAACGTATATATTTTATATAAAATGTGAAGATATTTAACTAGTTTTTGTTTACCCCACAGAAAAAAATGGGCATTTAACCTAAAATCCGAGGTCTAGGGATAACCTAACTTAACAAGATACATATTTCGGTACCTGAGGCAGTGCTGTTCGAAATCGTCCGGCCGTCTTCACCGGTTCCTTCATTGTGGTTGTGTATTCATCGCCCTCAGACTGACTTGACTTCTCCATGTCCCTGAAAAGGAGTAAGAAACGCACATATTATAAATGGTCATGATAGTAATCTGTGACGAGTTAGTCCATAAAGGGCGGACCAGCCGACTACAGGCCTCACGTCCACATGCCTCAGCAGAGGTGAATGATATAATCAGTACAAGGGTAACGCATGGTCAGCACGATAATCCCCCAACAATAGTGGATTTTTGAAACCGGATTTCACTACCCAGCATAGTCCTCAAATCCATCACAATGCTGGGTGGTCATCAATCTCATACATTCATTCCTTCAGTGTTCTGCCCAAGGGCAGGTCTTTTACTGCAAACCCAGCTTTCTCCAATCTTTCCTATTTTCTGCCTTCCTCTTTGTCTCGTCATATGATCCATATATCTTAATGTCGTCTATCATCTGATATTTTTTCCCGTTCACCATTCCTTCCAGTGCATCCTTCAGTAGGCAGTCTCTTCTCAGCCAGTGACCCAGCCAATTCCTTTTCCTCTTCCTAATATGTTTCAGCATCATTCTTTCTTCACCCACTCTTTCCAACGCAACTTCATTTCTTATTCTGTCTGTTCACTTCATACGTTCCATTCTTCTCCATATCCACATTTCAAATGCTTCTATCGCTTCTCTTCACTTCGTCGTAATGTCCATGTTTCTTCCCCATACGATGCCACACTCCATACAAAGCACTTCACTAGTTTCTTTCTTAGTTCTTTTTCCAGAGATCCACAGAAGATGCTCCTTTTTCTATTAAAAACTTCCTTCGCCATTGCTATCCTCCTTTTGACTTCCTAGTAGCAGCTCATGTTACTGCTTATAGTACACCCCAAGAATTTGAAGCTGTCCACTTGCTCTACTGCCTCATTTAGAATTCGCAAGTTAACCTTCTTTATTTTTCTTCCTATGACCATGGTCTTGGTCTTATTTGCATTTATCTTCATCCCATACTGCTCACAGCTGTGTCCCATGCACTGGCCCAAATTTTATGAGGAAATTTTATTTCAGCGTTCATTCCATAACTCGAGTCCAGACATGATGCACTTTTTTTTTAATTTGAAAATCAATTTACTCATAAACATTAGTCATGACTAGAGGGCGGATCTGAGTGCGGTTAGAAAAAGAAACAGGTTAGGCGCGACGCGAGCAGTAGCAACACAGTCCATGCACACTGTTGTGAACCAGGGTATAAATACCCTGTAATACTTACTCCATTGGTCTATGATCTACGATCTTCTGAGAAAATATTTGAGAAATATTGTAACGCGTTATAAAAGCCTCGAGAAGGCAGTTAATAAATTGAGAATAATGTATTGTCTGACAGGGAGGGAATTAGCTGACATAGCTATGAACTCTGGTCATACGCCAGAAGACGATGTCACTCACGTAGACACGAATCACATTCTTCAATAAGTGTATTCATTCATGCCACGTCAAAGTAAGGTCACAGTCTAGCATATATAGTCACGAAGCTTGAGTTGTTGAGAGTACTAGGAATAATAGACTGTGCCGGTTCTATTTCGCATTGTCTGTGATAAGGCGATAGTAGCGATCCTAGTGGTTAGCAACTATCTATGGATGCATATTCCCTACGTATCGAGCTTCGTGACTGTATATACAGACCGATTATTAGTCCTGACAGCTCATCGACGCGAAAGAGGGGAAGTAATAGGAGGAGTGTGGAGAGTTCCGGAGTAGAGATAAGGGCGAACGGTGGTAAAGGAATGCAGTACACCTTAATTGTACTGGAAACATACCACTCTACTGCACGCATGACATCCGATCTCTTCTAAGACAGGCGAGTGAATAACCCTAACACCCCTTGGCGTAACTAAATAGACTCGCCTGACCAAGGCGCACATTGGCTGCGACTGTCAGGACTAAATAATCGTACTGCACTAGAATGTGGTAAGGTCGACACGTATGATTGTATTTAATTATAATTGGCTACCGATGATGGAATGTTAACAGAATTATTTTCCTGAGCGGAATTGTATTGTTTCACTTATAACGTTATTGCTGTTAAAGATAATCCAATGTACTAATTCGTACTGTCGTAATACTGAAGACACTATGATTTTTCTTAAGGGATAAACGTCTTAAGAGTACTTTGCCGATTGAAGGTGGGATGCGGTTGTTGAGAATACAAAAACCCGTTGCTTCAAATTGCGTGGAGGATTGGATCACATTTTATTATTGTACTATTATTAGGTTTTTGACAAATATGGATTGCAGAATATACAGTATTTCAATAAAGTTCGTGGATTAGAGTTGAGATGATGAAGCAGTTGTGAGGTTAAAGTTGAGTTAAGTTCGGCTTTTACTTTTTTTTTTATTGTATGTTGTCTTTAGTTTTTATTTAGATCCAATTTTTGTTTTGTAATTTATTTAATGGGTTTTATTCTTGTTTGAGAAATTATGGCATCAGGTGTTGTACACAAGAATGAAGATAACAGATAGGCTACTTTTTGTAAGCGATTCATCATGTTAGCACAGTCTAGTCACGAAGTTCAAATTGTAGTAAATATGCATCCATAGATAGTTGCTAACCACTAGGATCGCTACTATCGCCCCATTACAGGCAATGCGAAATAGTATCGGCACAGTCTACTGTTCCTAGTACTCTCAACAACGCAAGCTTCGTGACTGTATATACTATATCGTATATAGCCTACAAAAGTATATATAGTATATACAAAAGTCAATAAATAAAATATAGTTTTGTTTGTAATTAATTGAATCTTGCATCTGAATTAAGAAAGTTAGCATAACAAGTAAAACAAGTGATATTAGCTAAATTAAGTATGATGAGTAAAATTAGCTGAACAAGTAAAATGTTAAGATAAGTGTAAATAAAGTACAATAAATCTTTTTACATTATAAAATGTGTATTATAATGGTGGTGTCAGAAATTCTGATAAGTTTGAGTTTGGTCTTTGGTGGGAGTCTAATGCAGTGGTCATCCATTTTGCAAGCCATCCGACTGAAGTTGTCGCGCGTAACAAAAATTGGTGTTCAGAAATGAGACGCCATAACAATTTGGTGTCAGAAAAGCAAAGCGACATAACACATACTAACCTTGCGGACCAACTTACACAGATTCGCCCTCTAGTCATGATATTAAAATCGTTTTTAACTTTAGGCGCTCTACTATATAGCCTGTGGAGTTTTGTACGAGAATGCTAAATCTTTATATGCGCAGGAACTTCTCAAATTGTCTGAGAAATATTTTGTGACTTAACTTTACAGTAGCTGAAATGCAGAGTCATCTCTGAACACGTTCCATTTCTAGCAGTCTATAATCGTCCCGAAAACATCTTGGAGCATGCTTGTTTTATTGACCTCAGGCCCTCGTAGATTCGATGTTTCATTTGCTTAGCACCAGAGCTAATATTTGCATTTTTTCGGCAGATTAAGACTTTAAGACAAAAGGCTATTTCCTGCACAGTATAAAGTATGAACCGTAAGTAATGTCATTAATTTCAGGGGTTTATTCTTTGAGATATTTCAAACAAAAAATTAAAACCAACTTTGATAGTTTTGCTTCCTTTTCGAGATAAAAATTGTTTTATATGAAACATTCCCTAGCGTGTTTTGGAAAAGGCATTAATTTAATCCCCTATATGCTGTCAATTTAAGAGAGCAGTGTATTATGATAATAAATTATTGAAAGAATTGTAGTTATGTTCATCAAATATGCAGAAATATGATCCAAACAAATATAAGTTTCCGTTCTAAAAAGGAATTTTAAAAGGTTACATTTGTTCGGATCAAATTTCTGCACATTTAAAGGACACAACTAAAATTATTTCTATCATTTATTATCATAATGTGTCTTGGTAGGTGAGCTACTCTCTGCCAAGACGTTGCCACTTGCTCACATTGTGCAATGACTTGAATTTAGAAGTTTTAAAAATTAAATTTACGCGAAAACCATGCACGCTATTAAAATATGCCAGAGGGATAAATTATTCTTTATTAGATTTCCTATCGATATGAAAAAAATTCACAATCCTACTCGCAATAGTTACCGAATAAGAGATTGTTAAACATTTGGGGAAAAAAGACTCTTTTCTGAAAAAACTATTAACTTTCCACCAATATGTTATTATAGTTTTTTTGTTACATACAACATGAACTATTCGCTCTGGAAATCTGCAAGGCTATTTCACTTTCACCTTGTATACACACTGTATAAAATCCAACGCTAGAGAACGAAATTCCAGATCTTATTAACTGCAATTATACAAGCAGTACTACCTCATTCACAATAAATTCAAAGAGGAAATAATTTCATGCTGTATTGCTTTCAATGACGTTGTAGGCCTAATTTTTGTTATGCAGAGGACGAAATAAAGACTGTGTTGTAGAATAATGAATACTTCTCAGTAGATTGCAGGTTATTAAGTACTCTGTAAGATTTGTTAAGAAAGGCGGTATGATGGGAGACGCCTTACAATCCTTGACGTCTGCTGAACCTAAAATGCATAATAACGATTCACAGTTTGTAATGGAAAACATTAAAAGCCCATCAGTACAAGATAGCTATATTACAACAGTTGACTTACAGATGATCGATTGTCGTGGGTACTACCAAAGATAATACGCACCGTTAGCCGGAAGACTAGATCAGCGATGGGGAAAA
This sequence comes from Periplaneta americana, assembly GCF_040183065.1. Classification (NCBI taxonomy): domain Eukaryota; kingdom Metazoa; phylum Arthropoda; class Insecta; order Blattodea; family Blattidae; genus Periplaneta; species Periplaneta americana. Next base: position 84,302,287 of record NC_091132.1, on the reverse strand, counting down.
AGGGTGGAACGAACATAAGCAGCAACTTACTCACTCCACATCTAAAACAGCAAGGTCAGACGTATTTCGTTTGATTGTTTACAAGGCGAGTCCAAAGCTGTGCAGTGGCGTAACCCAGTAGAAACGCGATGTAATAGTTGTGTTATACTCCTGACCTAAACTAATAAGGTGCTGATAAATGTTAATAGAACGAAACAAGCGTTTATATTTGAGCAATTAAAATGTATTTACATAAATAGAACGAAAATAATAATTGTGTTACTTCATTCGGTAAACAGATCGAATGAGTAATGAACAAAGTAAATAGAATGCAAATACTTTTCTTGCAACAGATGAACCGATAGCACGAATAATTAACAAATATATAAATAAAGTTACAAAAGAAACAACAATATAATAATAATAATAATAATAATAATAATAATACTTTATTGCCAGAACAAAGATACACATTGATTTTTTTAACATAAAATACTCTAGCAGCCCCAGAAAGAGTAAGTTACATACTCGTGCTCAGGGAGTATTTCACATAATGTTAAGACATTTTTATTAAATAACAGAGTAAAAAGTAAAAAAGAAGAAGAGAAAAACACAGATATTACAATAATTGAACTTTAAATTATCTCTGTTAACAGCAATTTTTAATTGATTTCTTTTTAAATAAGCGGCATTAGCAAATTGTATGTTTAGGAATTTAGCTATTACCATGTTATAAAACCTGAGGCCGAAGTTGTTACTCCCTTCCGAGAACACCTAAATTTCTCTACTATATGTTTTGAGAAAAGGTAACTAACACGAAGTATATATGTTGCTAAAGAAACTGAAGCTCGCTCGTCTTTAGTTTTTAATGAATGTTTTAATTCTTCCAATTTCTGATCCTATTTAAAAAGGACATAAATTAGCGTTTAATCTGTGAAACTACTACACAAAACTGTCACGATACTGTAATATCAGGATTTCTCTTATAACACTGTCACCACGATAAAAATACAAATTCATATATTTATCTGCCAAATTCTTCTCACTATAATTCTGTTCATGGAGGGATTTAAAATGCCGGAACACACTAAATAAGGAGCAGAATACCTCCTTGTTGCCCAACGAACACAATGCTTTGTTGTTTCGAGGAACACAAAGGTACTTATATTCTCATTCGTCTTTGTAAATGTATCTATGTATCTTTTTACTTTGCTGTGGGACATGATTCCACCACTGATACTCGCAGACTTGTGGTCGCGATTTGGACAGAAACAGATATAGGAATGAGTAGTCTGCTAGCTAGCAGTGGGAGGGGTTCAACTATGACTGAGGGGAAGGGAACACACTGTGCTACTTTTCCCCATCGCTGAACTAGATTATCGATTATCTACGAAGAAGATCCGAATTAAAATCTCTGGAAGCCAAGTGAAATTTTTTACGGTCAAACAAGGTTTCGGGACAGGTTTTCTCGAAGTACCTCAGTTTCCCCTGCTATTGTTACACCATTTTTCCCATAAATATTATTGTAATTCACAAAATAAAACATACTGACAACGTCGCACTGTCACTGTGACCTGCCATATAATTATAACACGCAGACGAAATAAATTACCCGACTATGAGAGATACACACGGACTTAGTCCAATGAACCTATTATTCCAACTGGAATAATTTTGTTTTTGGTTCAACATATAAAATTATAAAACTTGCATAACAAATTCGTAGATAGTAGGCCTAATATATTGTTATTAATGACATAACTTTGCAACGATGAGTATTTTCAACAAATCATAAATATATTGGAACTTTATATTTCATTTTTGGTGTTAAAAGAACTATTCTAAAAATAATTCATAATTAAAATCATTCAAATAAATAAATAAATATATATATATATATATATATATATATATATAATAAGACCAAAACAATAAATTCAAAATTTAACAAAATTGTCTAACAAAAGTTTTAGAAGTATTATATATATGGAGTTTAAATTCAATGCACTTAGGGATGTCACACACACTTTTGAATAATAGTAATCAGTCAACGGCGTAGCTCAGGCTGAAGTGCGTTTGCCTGCTGCTTCGGAGTTGCGCTCAAACGTGGGTTCGATTCCTGCTTGGGTTGATTATCTGGTTAGGTTTTACCGAGCTTTACCCCAACCATAAGGCGAAAATCAGGTAATTTATGGCGAATCCTCGGCTTCATCTCGCCAAATACCAACTCTTATCACCAATTCCATCGATTCTAAATAACCTAGCAGTTGGTACAGCGTCGTTAAATAACCAAGTACTAAGAGAAGATCGTAATCATATCCACGCCAATCACTCTTTGCGCTTAGAAATTCAACACACCCTACCTCAATTTAATGTCGGCGATGATGACAAGAAGAAGAAGAAGAAGAAGAAGAAGAAGAAAAAGAAGAAGAAGAAAAAGAAGAAGAAGTAGAAAAGAAGATGATGATCACGGTGATAGTGATCGCGTTGGTTATGATACAATATTTTGGAACTTAGCCTAACTCTAAAGTAAGCATTAAATATGTTTGATAACTGATAAGACAACATTTGCACTATAATAAAATTATGGGAAGAAAGTCTTACACAACATTAGATGTAATCAGTTTTGAAACAGCTGTTTTTTTTCTATTTATTAAAAAGTTGATGCTACATGCTAATGACATTGAGGCCATGCTAATGACTCAACCCTTAATTCTAATGATGAAACTTAGTAGAAAACCTGAAGCCTAATATAAACCAACCATGCAAAGAAATTACTTCATTTTTTTTAATATTCATATGATTCGTAACTAGGCTCTGTGTAAATACATAGAAATTGTTACTATCAATGTACTAGCAAATGTCATTTAACTTTAATTTAGTTTGTTTAATTTTGACTAATAACTTGTAAAAATATAAATCACACATGCTTCAATAAAAACTAAATATCATTAGAATGGCAAAGCATCTTTGAAATGGACAAAATACATCCATGCCAATGACAAAGTAGTCATCTTTGATTTGCCTCTTCTAGAAATTAGGTTGTACTTCCCCAAGTTTGGGCTCTTGACATTGAATATTTCAATAAGTAAATGTATTATGTTATCAAAATTTTACTATTATTACACTGAATTATACATAGTCCATGCTAATGGCAATCGATTTGCATTCTAACCTCAGTTTCTGAAGAGAAATATTTGTAGAAATATCAGTCTCGCAATTTTTATCTACAACACACTGCTACTCACTGTAGCTTGGATCAGTACTAGCACACATACTACAGTATTAAAGCAAAGAAAAAAATTCCCTTTCTTCCCTATGGTGAAATTAGAACTTGAGGGGACAAAGTATAATATCCCTTCGTTGCTTTTTTATTGATGGAAAAATTACTCTTTATAACAAATAGTAATTATTATAGCTATAAACATACGTTTACTTCAGAAAAATAACATAACATTTGGGAAAATATTTCATTTGATCTTCAACAGGCCATATGAAGGACATTTATGTTAATGACAAATTGCATATATAATATTTTTTCCTTCCTATTTTGCAGTAATTTTCCAAGACAACTTAGAAGAAACTCAAGGGGTGTAGATCTTCTTTACGGAAATTATTTAAAATGTCTCTGCCAGCACATTAAACAGTTTTAAGGGGTTAAGTACAACTTACAGCAGTAAAATTCTTAAAATATTCGACATTTTTTCCTCTATTACTGTATCTTGTACAATAATGAAAATTAGTATGTGTTAGTTGGGAGACCGGAGGGAAAAAGACCTTTGGGGAGGCCGAGACGTAGATGGGAGGATAATATTAAAATGGATTTGAGGGAGGTGGGATATGATGATAGAGACTGGATTAATCTTGCACAGGATAGGGACCGATGGCGGGCTTATGTGAGGGCGGCAATGAACCTTCGGGTTCCTTAAAAGCCATTTGTAAGTAAGTAAGTATGTGTAAAACACTGTCCTTCTGCTATATGAAAAAAATACTTTTACGATTAAAAAATTATTAAAAATTATTAATATATATATATATATATATATATATTTTTTTTTTTTCAAAATTCAAATTGGTGGCAGTTCACTGTGCAGTGATGAAGCGTTTCCCTCATAACTCAAAAACTATCCAACATTCTGTGATGAAATATTTTTTGTGTATTTATGCATGTTATACCTAATATGATGCAAACTCACTTCTCTACCTTTGATAGATTTCTGATAAAAAAATAAATTCTTAAAAAAAATAGTCAAATATCAGTAGGCTATTTTCTTCTAACACAAAATTAAAAAAAATATATTATTTATTAAGGAATGTAATTGAAAGAGCATGATATTGTAAACTTGAGTTTCAGCAATAAAATAAAAGAGAGAGAACACGAAAATGTTAACAAGTTTATGAGTTATGAGGGAACTACACAGTGAACTGCCACTATCCTGAATTTTGAAAAAAAAAAAAATAATTTTTTTAAATGGTAAAAAATATTTTTTTCATAATATATAGTAAAAGGATAGTGTTATACACATACCAATTTTCATTATTGTACAAGATACAGCAATGGAGGAAAAAAATGTTAAATATTTCCAAACATTTTACTGCTGTAAACTGTACCTAACACCTTAGGCCTAAGGAGTCGAAATATGAAACTGTCGCCTAATTGAAAATCACTCGTATAGATTAATTTTACTATACTGCATAACTTTACTTACGTGTGGATAAACTGCAGGATGCACTTTAAGAAATGAAATAAACATTATAATCGTTAGATAATAACTTTCGATCTTCAGCATAAAGAGAAAATGTAAATACAATTTAAATACAAAGTAATTAAAATACTCGACTGAATTCTGTAGGATAACGCGAAAACATCTTGCTGAATATGTTTAGAATATACTGGATAATAGCTGCTTAATTAAAGAGAAGACAGAAGACGAAGAATAAGTATGTAAATAAACATTTTTTTTAATGTGTCTATACTGTATTATACCATTTTCTCATATACCTATCTCTGGGCTGCATGGGTGAACTTTTTAAACAGTTTTCAACAAATATTTATACTATTTTTGTCAAATAAAAAAGAATATAAATATAATGACTTTACAGTATATTTACAACGTCAAATTTCCTATTACAGACTTTCATAATTGATTCAGATGGAGTGTGTGTACAATGATGTAAAAAGTGACAGTGACCTGTGAAAAATGCCATCGGTATAAAAATTCGCATGTGGGTTCCTGGAACGGACAGGAAGCGGCAGTTGAAGCAACAGTCACGCACCGACTGACTTGCTATTATAATTATTGTGATGAAACACTGGCTCTCCGAGATTTATAGGGCATAAGTTCATGCACTTCATTGCGGTCAACCATTCAGACAGGCTGTCTCTTCATCAGGACTAAACTAATTTCCACTGTTGCCAACATATCGCCCTACAATCTCGCTAACTTTTCAACAAAAAGTAGTTAAATCTCTCCAGAGTTTGTTAAAATATCCCCATAAATTTCGCTAAACATTAATAATAAATATCACTAAATAAAAATAAGAAAAACCTACATATGCGGAGAAAAATATAATTTCCTCGTTGTCACCCACTTCTGCGGAGTCTGGTTGTATTGTTGAGGTGGAAGGTGTGGGAATAGCTGATTGTGAATACACTGCACTTGATCCAATCACTGACACTACACTTTCTGGCAAATTGTAAGTGAGGAAATTTTCACCTAAGCGTTTTCAGGCTACAATTTTTTCGTAAAACCTAACACTTTTTAAACATATATTTAAATATATTAAAACCAGTAAAAACTACAGTCTCATTTGCTTCACAAGAACTGTCAGCACAAAATTACAAAACTCAATTGCCTTGGATCGTTTCGGAGTGGACAATCTCCACGTTACGGGGAAGAACAAAATTGCATGCTCGCGACACTTCACGTGTCAATCAAAGTTGCCACCGTTTATGGGTGTTGGAGCAGTAGCATTGAGAGAGAGACTTGACATTGAATCAGCATCTTTCATCCCTGATCACTGATCACAAATATATGAGATCAGGGCTTTCACATATGAATCATTAGACTACTCAGTCATGCACCCATACCTCTTCTAAAACTAAGAAGTGCATGACTTTAGTTGAATGATTTAAATTAAAAAAAGACAGAAAAAAGTGGAAGAACATAAAAATCAGCAAAAAAAGTCGCTAATCGTATTTTACAAAATTTGTTGCCGAGACTGATTCAAATTTCCCTAGATTTAGCGACTTATCGCTAAATATGGCAACAATGCTAATTTCTTGGGAATAATAAAAATAGAGTATTAGAAGAATTAAATGTGTTTAATTACCTGGGGTGTCAGTTATTTTATGAACATGAAAATAATTTCCAGACCAAGATATTTAAGTTTAAGTAATAACAGAGGACCCTTTTAAATTCGAACTCTAAGGAGAATTTGAAAAAAAATTCGAAATATCCAAAGTTTCAATTAACCAGAAAATTGCATATTTTCCAACATTCATATCAATAGGGAGAGTTCGTTCAGTTCAGGACACTGATGCTGGGTTGCAAGAAAAATACCTATAAATAATTTATTCCTCCATTAATTAGTGGATTGTCGGGTTGCAGAAGAGAAATTTAACGGGCCACTACTTATTGGATCGTTAACCAAGCATCTTTGGATTTCACAAGTGTCGCAATAGGACGTGAATGAATAAAAAGTGAACATCAGCTGCTTGACTGATGTGAGAAATTAATTTTATTGTTGTCAAAATTTGCAATAAATTTAGACTAATACGAACCTGAAAGAAATCAGGAACAGAAGATTCAGTGAGAAACTACACACAAAATATCGCATGCCTGAATCTCATACAGGTAACATGATGAATCAAAATATATAAACTACTCGCCAAACATAAAATATACATAAGATGGCTGTCCAACTGAGGAATAAATATTATTATAGGAGGGAAATCAGATCTCTGCATTAGTGAATCCTTTAACGGACCAATAACACTAAAGATGTTTCTTGCAACGCGTCTTTCAAACTTATTGGTCCGTTAGCAGCTAACGAAGGAACAAATGCGTTCTTACAACCCACCATGAAAGTTTTTCTCTAAAAAATCAATTATTATACTAACTTTATTTTTCCTTTAACATTATATTAACAAATCATCTATTATTTTTAATATGGACACTTCAAAAATGAATCTCAAAAATGCTGCAAAGAAATAAACTGAAAATAAATTTTGCATATATTTTGAAATGGAGAACAGTACCGGACATATTTTAATGCTGACAATAATCGCATTCCTAGTTGTCCAATGTTTTCGAAACACTGGCAAAAACTTCGTGAACCCACATTTTACAAGAAGAGCATTGGATCGAGTCTTCATTACGTGTTTCTCCGCACAAAATGCGAACAGTTTCAATATCTTAAAGATAATAAAATTGTGTGTTTCTTTCTGCTTATATGAAATTTTCTTTCATCCGGTTTTTATCTCCCTTTCGATGGATTAGGATTAGCTTCTGACATCATTTATGTTCTATAAATTACAAAACATTAAATTGAATTACGAAAAAATATTTACAGTGAGAGTAGAAAGTATTGATACACCTAAAGCAAGTTACAAAAATTGTGCATTAATTACGCATGCACGTGATATTTGGTGAAAACGTGAAACGAGTATAATCTCTTACACTTTATTTGATTGAGTCTTGAAGTAGGAATGAGACAATTTTGAAAGAAATTTTGGTTTAGAATAGAAGAATCCGAAATGGCAGAAATACACACAAAAAGTAATGATACAATACTACGTTTCATTAAATAGCAAGTGTACGTGCAGTCGAGTGGGGGTGGTTCTGGTAACGTTGTATTGTATTGTATTACTCATACATTACTTCACAGCTAGAATATGGAACAAGCCAAAAAAACTTAATACTATTATAAAGTCTTAATTTATAGTCACAGTCTAGATGAAATATATATAGACGAGGTTTACAATATAATCTACTAGTACAACACAAAGTTTTAGTATCAATTTCATGAAGCGTTATTGAATGGTATGAATTCACCTACAGAAGGCGTAAGAAATTGGGTGCTTCTTTAATTTGGCCCTAAATAATCTTATGTTTTGAGTTTCATTTTTATAACGATAGGGAGGCTATTAAAAATTTTACTGCCATATAACGCACTCCTTTTTGATAGCACGATAGACATGCCAATGAAGTATGAAAGTCATTTTTTGACGTGTATTTATGCTATGAACTGTTGAATTAGTTACAAAGTTTTCACAATTACATACGAGGAAGATTATTAATGAAAAAATATACTGACAAGCCATGGGCATTATTCGTTGTTATTCAGTCTGGCCTTGAGTACGTTGCTGTACAGGTGTGTTGTTTCGTGGATGCAAATCAACGTTGTAATGGGGCGCAAAGGAAGAGAGACTACAGTCGAAGAGAGAGGGATAATTATTCGTTTACATAATGAGTGTAAATCGCTAAATGAAATTAGTAAAATAATTGGAAGACCAAGAACTACCCTATTCAGCATATAATTGATAAAGTTGGCGAAAGAAAATCGTTGGAAAATAGCCACAGATCAGGACGTCCTAGAAAATTGGATGTATATACTGAGAGAGAATTAACCATAGTAAAGCAAAATCCTCAAATCACTGCATCAAAATTAGCAGCTAGTGTCAAGAATGACTTGTTCGTAACTATCAAAGAGCTAACGAACTAAATGGGAAAACAGCCCGACGAAAATTCTTTGTAAGCGAACAAAAAGAAAGAAGAGACTACACTTGGTTAAAACACACATCAACACCACCCAAGAATTTTGGAACAAAGTCATTTTTACTGACGAATCTAAATTCAATATTTTTTTCTTCAGATGGAAGAAGAAAAGTCTGGAGGACGAAGAATACAGAGCTACAAAAGCAAAATCTCCAACTCACTGTGAAACATGGTGGCTGTTCTGTATTGGTATGGGGCTGCATGAGTACCTCTGGGATAGGGACCTTGCATTTTATCGATGGCGTCATGGTTCACCAACAGTATATAAACAAACCAAAGACCAATCTTCATACATTTGCAAAGAAAATGGGGATTAGACATGATTTTGTATTTATGCAAGATAATGACCCCAAGCACACCGCTTTCAATACGCGCTTATGGATTCTGTATAACACATCAAAGTAAATGGAAACGCCCCCACAGTCTCCGGACATTAACCCCATTGAGAATTTATGGAAACATCTGAAAAGAAGAATTCGTTCAAGGCAAATTTGCAACAAGTAAGGCCTGAAATACAAACTCCAAACGTAAAGACAAAAAAAAAAACAGCCATAATATGGGAATGTATCAATATTTTTTGTGCGTTGATTTTTGTTGTTAATGTATAAATTATTTTTGCTTGTTATTTTTTGTGTTAAAATAGAGGAAACTGGGTTTATTTGACTTTGTAGAGTACAATTTATAGACGTATATTTTTGTTACTATATATAGTGAATAACTAATTATATTAATTAATTTTATCTGTAATATTGTTCAGTGTATCAATACTTTCTACACTCACTATAAATACCACAAAATAGTAGAGCCCTGTGTCCGGTAGTACCCGACTAAACAACATGACTGAAAATATGAAACCAAGATTATTCTGAACTAATCATTTGAACTACATTAAATCAAGTCAAAAAGCATTAAGTAGACTATAATTAAATGATTTGTATGAGATATGATAAGAACTTACACAATTTCCTTTATTTTAACGAAGTTTTGCTTAACTCGATACAATTCACAACCAACAGATAATAGTTCCAACGGTCACTGTCAATGATTAAAGTCACGCAGGTGTTCACAACAAAGGGTAGCAGCAGTTTATAACTACGGTCGACACAGTTGCTGCCATCTTTTGAAAGTGATTAAAAACACTAGAAACGCTATCGTCCGGTACTGGCCGCCTTCCGGCACTGAACGAACTCTCCCTAAAGCACTGACAACCAACTGGCTGCACGCGGTGTTATGTGCAGGTATTGAGCACGGTGCGGGCTCAGTGCGAGCAGAGGGGGCAGTGGATGCATACAGCATCTTCTCGGTAGTAGTGGCGGCTCGTAGATAGACGCTTGTTTGTCATGGAAAGTAATCGGTTAAAGTGAAGACCTTTGACGCCAACAAACAATTTTAATCCTGAATGAAGCAACATACTTCATGGAATGTAGCAAAGTTCTGTGTAGATTTTTCGAATTATTGGAAGAGATACATTTGTTTCTGGAAATGAGTGGAGAATTTGTCGCAGAGCTGGTAAATACAAATTTATCACAGATATGTTCTGTAGTATTCAAGCTTTAAAAAATATGCTGTCATTATGGTAACGTCAATTGTCCAATGGCGATCCCGGTCTTTTTCTCAGGTTGGCACGTGTGGTCCGGGACTCTGATTTCTTAGAGATGGGCTGTTATGTTGAAAATCTCCAGTTGTTTTCTTATGAATGACTTTGAAGACAGATTTCAAGATTTGAGTCACCTAAAAATGGATTTCGATCTATTTGCTACACCGTTAGCATAAATATTGATGATACTTCCAAAGATGCCGAACTGGAACTAATCAACTTGAAATGTAATATTGAGTTGGCTGATAGTTACAGGAACAGACGTAGGTTGCTGCACTTTTACAGCTAATTTTCTAAGTCAAGATTCCCACGTCTCCATAGGCGTGAGGCATCTTTAATTTCAATGTTTGCTTCGGCCTATGTGTGTGAAGCTTTATTTTCAGCTATGAAACGTAACAAAGGCTATGAAAGAGCCAACCTCAGTGATCATAACTTGAAGTGTGCATTAAGGGTTCAGAGTTGTGTTTCATTATGTTAAAATATAGTTCATATCGTGTAAACCAAAAAATGTCAAAAAGCAAGAGCTGTAACGAGTAAACCTGAAAGTTTAAGATTCTTAATTGAGATATGTACCCATTGCATAATTTATATCACTTTAATTTTAAACCATCTTTCCAGTATTATCGTTGTATTTGTCAATATGGTTTGTTTATATTTTTCAACATGCCCAGTGTATAAAATACAGTATGTAGGAGTTTCATTTGTAAATTGCTGACTTTCACTGACAATGTATTGTTTCGTTCTTATATAACTACACTTAAAAAGATGTTGCAAGTATATGCTACAATTAAATTGTATTTAGTTATATTGGTACAATGTATTTCTATAATGTAGGTTATTTGCATTTAGTTGTTTAGGCTTTAGGCCTAATTTAGTGTTGGCACAAGCGGAATAATGAATAGTGTTTACCAAAGCGCATAATGTATCCTTATTTACTATCCGATCATCTATAGTGCAATGGTAAACTCAACTACACATTACAGAATCAAGTAGGCCGCCACTGCGCTACGTTCCCGCCGACACAGATCCTGCACCGTGAGCACTGTGAGGACAGAAGTAACACGGCATGCTTGCGAGTTGGTTGACGGTGCCCTAAAGGAATTTATATATATTCGTAAGGATTAATGAATGTGTAGTGTACTTTAACTGCTACTATGTGTTATCCATATCCACACAATAGACTACCAATATAAGAAAACACTTCAAATTTCTTTGCTAGTGTTAAAGTTGTATATGCTCCAAGTTTCGATATTTTGAATGTAGAAAAGCCAATAAACACTTATTTCTGTACATAAAATAATAAAGATATTCAAAAATTTGTTCTCTTCCAAGCAGGGAAGAAATGCATAGCCTACACGTGCAAACAATAGCGTTGGATATCTCGTCTGTTGCTTTTACTGCGATCAGTCATTGGGTAACAATACGAAATGTGTTAGCAGCAATGAACTTTTCCTAATCCTCTACCTGTCTGTCACTATGAAGGTTAATAATAAAATTTGGAATCATTAATAACCGAGATTTCTACAAACGCTTTCCGACTTTCTCTAGAATTCCAGATTGAACACTATTTCCGTTGAAATCAATGAATTCCTGGCTTCGAATTATACTAATGTAAGCACCGAAACTGCTAATTAATACCGGTACGAAACTTCAAAATTACTATTTAATAAAATTTCAAATATGTATGGATTTATTACCGTCATAATTACTTATCAATAATCAACCATTTAAACCATTAGATTATGACATAAAATGGTACATAATGACCGACGAATGTTTTCGCCTCAGGTCTCATAGAAGCAAAGACACATAATGAACACTTATGAATTCTGGTTTAAATACAATCATTAAAAAATGTTTGGGAAAGTTAAAATGATAGACAGTGTGAACATATGTAATAGAAATAAATCTAAGTTTGCTACACATTTAATTAATCATAGCCATGAACTTACGAGTATAGGTGACACTCTGCAAATTTTAAAAACATCACAGAGGATTACTATATAGCTACATAAAATATACCAACCAATAAAGGTAAGGATGCCAACAAAGTGTAAAATAATAAATAAATACCAGCTTGAAGTCGTTCAGGCTGATATCCCCAACCCAAAATCAAAATAATACGCATTTACTTTAATGAGCAATTCCCTAATTTAAATAACCCGATTTACAAAATTGTAAAGAAGTAAATTCTTGGTAATCCACTAGGTTTGCCTGGTGCATAGTTTTCTTTAAGGCTAACGTATTCTGTAAAGCTTAGTCGTGTTGTTACAACATTGCGGTCAGGTCAGCATTCTCCTCAACTAAATTTGTGTAAGTATTAAAAATCACGATTTTACGTTCAACATTCACTTTTAACTTTCAATTTAAAATTTACACTTTCCCATATTATATTTACAGGACTTTGGTTTCATACACCGCTCATACAGCAACACGAGCGAGCTATAGACCATAACATGTTCTACTATTTTGTAATTTATGACCACCTGCAATTGAAGATTGTCAAACTATTGTATCTCATTGTACATTTAACCACTGGCACATTGTTTGTTATTTTAATACTTTGTATGGTTTTGTTCATAATTACATATGTTCTCACTGCCTATTATTTTCACCGTTTCTAAATACTTTTAATGATTGTATTTAAAACAGAAATCATAAGTGTTCATTATGTCTCTTTGCTTCTATGAGACCTGAGGATTCCATATTCATGGCGAAAACGTTCGTCAGTTATTATGCATCATTTTATGTCATAATCTAATGGTTTAAATGGTTGATTATTGATAAGTAATTCTGACGGTAATAAATCCATACATATTTGAAATTTTATTAATTATATTTATCGGACCCAACATGCCTTTGAAAAATAATTACTATTTAAAACTTTTTTTTTTTCGAATTTTCGGAAACAGAACATGGCAATCAAGATTAGGAATGATCTGCGTTAGAGGACAAATTGAGTAAACACAGCAGAAACTAGAAGTCATGGTAGGCAAAATCAATAAATACAACAGAATTGCATTCAAAATGTCACAAGAATGAGTATGTAAGCGTTATATGCCTATCTATGAAAGCCACAGGCGTAGGTTAGGCCGTAGCGTGTTTGTCTGCTGATCTGAAACTGCACTTGGGTGTGGCTTCGATTCGTGTTTGACTGATTACTTGGTTGTTTTTCTCGAGGTTTTCCCCCAACAGTAAGGCGAATGTTAGGTAATCCTAAAAAGAATCCTCGATCTCAATTTGCTATCACTAATCTCATCTACGCTAAATAACCTATTAATTGACATGGCATCATTAAATAACCAACTAAAACAGTAACAGGTGCATAACTTTATCATCGTTGAATATCTTTACGTAGAACTATGAGTGGGTGCAATCATCTGTCCACAGGTGCATTGCTTTACTACACTATTATATCTTTATGTAGAATTATGTTTAGAGAAATGAAACGTGCGACAAATTACGGCACTCTACAGATTCATAAAATCATACATGGCAAGAATGGGATAACGAGATGAGACGTATGATATGTGGTGGCTGCATCACAAACCGTTCAAATTTCTTACGAAGACTAGTATGTCAATACAAGGGTTGCCGAGTGCCATACGCGTCTTTGTCGAGAGAAAGCGAATAAAAGGAAAACAAGGGGAACTAAATGAGAAAAAAAGAGGATGACGAGGAGAACAAGGGGATGGCAAGGAGAACTAGGAGAGTATAAGGATAGCAAAGGGCGTCCAAGGAGAACAAGGAAACAAATGAAAACAAGGGGAAGACAAGGAGAACAGAGGGAACACAGGAAAATAGGAAGAATACAAGGAAAACAAGGAGAATAAAGGGAAGACATGAAGATAAAAATAAACAGGGAGAATACAAGCAGAACAAGAGGAATAGAAGGATAACAACAGGAATTGAAAAACAAGGAGACAATAAGGAGAACAAGGGGAATATAATGTGAACAAGCGACAAACAAGGAGGACAAGGAGAATACAAAGGGAACAAAGTGAATACAAGGAGAACAATGGAATAAACAGAACAAAGGGAATTCATGAAGAAGAGTGAAAATACAAGGAGAAGACAAGGAAAACAATAACAAGGGGAAGCAAGGTGAAGAAGAAGAATACAAAGGGAGCAAAGGAAATACAAGGAGAACAAAGGACCATTAAGAGGACAAAGAGAAGACAAGGAGAACAGGGAGAATACGAGAACAAAACGAAAGGAATTTGCATTTTTATGTGACTGTCAATTTCTAATTTACTCCCTCTTCATATCTAGTGAGGGGAAAGACCTACACTGCAGTTCTACGGTATTTCTTTTTTATATTTATATGTGCTATCTGGTAGGATGGAAGAGAAAGCCTTATGGCCTTAATCCTGTCAAAATAAATAAATAAATAAATAAATAAATAAATAAATAAATAAATAAATAAATAAATAAATAAATAAATAAACTGAATAACATAAAAACTCTAAGCGATACTGAACATATTCTTTCATTATTACTTATTCCTATTTAATGCCAATTTTATTATGAACTTTCCATAAAAACAGTGTTAATATTGGTGAAAAATCACATTTTTAAAAAGTGGAGATATGGCCTTTTCCAATTAAATGAAGATAATTAATAATATTATATTGTAAAAATCAGATTTGATCCTCAGAAAATACGTTAAAATTAAAATTAACAATAAAGAAGCAACAGGTGTGGGGAAATGTCTATATTCTTCAGAAAATTACAATCATAATCTTAGAAAACCTCTTCTACTGGATCACTTTTGTCTGTCATAGACATTGACACATTATTGTAGGTAAAGGTAAAGATAGCCCTTCACACGCCATGAAGGCACTTCGGTGACATGTAGGTAGAACCACATGCTTTCTTGACCTCTGCACTAGAATGAGGTGGTGTGGTCGGCACCACGCTCCTATCGCCTTTTACCTGCGGGAAAGACCCGGTACTCAATTTTATAGGATGCTAAGTGAATCTCGGGGCCGTTCTAGAAGTTTGGCAATGAGAAAATCCCGTCGCCACCTGGGATCGAACCCAGGACTTTCCACTCCGTAGCCAGTTGCTCTACCAACTAAGCTACCCACAGATTACTGTAAAGTCCTTATGTTTATGATTTTAAATTTTGATGTAGAAGAACGGATCAAGTCGCAGTATTCTTCAGGTATATAGATCTGGTCTCCTAGTAAATATCTTTGCAACACCAATGTTCCAATCGCAGAACAAACATGAATGTCGCCTCACTGGAAAACAATGATGAATCTTATTACATTTACGAAATCGATTTACTGTGTGGTTATAGTTTTGACTACAGCAACCATCAGAAAATAAGTGTATTTCTTTTATAGTTGGAGCTTTACATTGTTGTCCAGTTTTTCTTCAGTTAACAGCATTTCTAGCATAATTTATGCAACTTTCACCTTCAACTTTAGCTCTTTTATAACTGAAATCTTATACAGATCAGACGCCTCTCTTTCTTTTATTACCTGAAAAATTAATCTCACTCTCTTCTGAAACACTCACGTTGAATCTCTGAGAGCACATCAATACGACAAACAACCAAAAATATTGGAATTAAACATTGCATTCTGGGAAAATGCAACACACGTACAGTATAGTCTCGTTAATCCGAACTGCGCTAATCCGAAAATCTGGTTAATCCGAACAAAATTATTTAAGGAAAAAAAAACTAAATTTATTCTAATAGCACAAAGTACCTAGCGAAAAGAAAAAATGTACAAATTCACTCTTTTTTTTTTACTTAAAAATGATGAAAATAGCACATTCAAGGGTACTTACAACAATTAGTGTTTTCTGTACATAATTTACACATCTGTCATGCTCATAATGTCAGTAATTTTCTGTTGTTGTAATGAAGTGAACCTGTTGATTGTGGATCTAAAAATAGCAACAGGATACTCCCACCACAGTCTCTCAGCGCTCGTGAATAGCACGCATTGCATTACAGGAAATATTTCGGTTAATCCGAAAATCTTGTAATCCGAATAGGTCTTGGTCCCAATTAGTTCGGATTAACGAGATTCTACTGTATTTGGAAAGGCCATATATCCGGAAATAAGGCTCTTTCGAACTAAACAAAGAAATTTATATTCCATTCTGCGACATATACTGTAGAAAACTTTGAGAAATGACTCTTTCACAACAAATGAGCAGCTTTGTTCGAAGAACTATTTATGCAATAAAGTGACTTAAAAAAATTTGATACCTGGCCTTTTCCAAATAACCGATTCATTTGTTTTTCGCGAATATCGTCGTTGCTCTTGCAATATTTTAAAATATAACCTGAGCCTTCTATTTTTTTTTATCTGTTTTACAAATAGTGCACAGTTCCACTCTCCTTTAAAAACAAATCTTATAATAACATTTTAAACAAGTTGAGTGACTTCGTAAATTAAAACATTAAACAGCATGGCTGAAAGCGGATATCACTTCTTATTCTACTCTTATGAGCAACAGACTCTGCACAATTGGTTCGAACACCTGGAAGTAATGTTACCAAATGTCTTCAACCTTATTTTCAGTTTATTGTTTCGTTCTATAAACGCCATTAAAGGCATTTCCTATTGCTACAGGTACTCACCTTAATATTCGGCCAGACTTTAAATTCATTATTTTCGAACTTGAGTCACGTAGTAAGTGTAGAAAACTTAAAAAAGTTTAATTAATAAGTTCAAGGAAACGATAGAAGAATATTGAGCAAACACTTATTGATTCAGAATTAATGTATACCATATAATTTGTAGTTTTGAATATAAAAAGCAACAAATTGTATCCACTTTAATATTCGGTCAGTGTGATACGGTCCCCTTTCCACTGTGTTTACTATGTCGTCTGCAAGCACTGCACAGTGAAGGGTGGGAGTGGTATGTTTCAGTTGTCTTCTTACTGTTAACACTTGCAGACCTGTAGTCCGATTTTGCAAGATCATTGTAATAATGGGCCGCAAAGGCAAGAATATTAGTTTTGAAAAACGACAGCTTATTTTCCACCATGCGAAGGGACGTACACATAGAGAGATCGCCGAAATGTTGAATATGAGAAGGAGTATAGTCGGGGACATAATTAGAAGATATGAGAATGAAGACAGGATTGAATATGTGCCGCAGAGAGGGCAATCAAGGAAGTTAACAGACAGAGATGTACGTTCGATCATCAGGAAAGTTAATAAGAACCCTCGAATAAGTGATCCACAACTAGCAAAAGACCTAGCAAAAGAACCTTCAAAGACTGTGCACCATAAAACAATTAGAAAAATGTTATGGAAGAGAGGTTACCATGGAAGAATGACTAGGAAAAAACCTCTGGTATCTGAAGTTAACACAAAGAAAAGACTTGAGTTGGAAACAATAATATTGACAAGGATAAAGCATGGTGGAATGACGTTATTTTCGGAGACGAAAGTCCATTTAGCGTTTTTAGTCATGCTGGTCGGGTGATGGTGTGGCGTAAGGTGAAAGAAGACATGAAAATCGACAACTTGCAACCAACTGTGAAGCATGGTGGTGGAAAGGTTATGGTTTGAGGCTGCATGTCAGTTGCTGGAGTAGGGGAGCTCGTCTTCATTGACGCTAACATGAACAAGGAATAGTATCTCCAAATTCTGAAAGAAAATTTATACAAGAGTGCTGAAAAGTTGGGAATACATAATACATTCAAATTTTACCAAGACAACGACCCCAAACATAAGTCGCATATTGTGCGCAATTGGTTACTGTATAACTGTCCAAAAGTTATCAATATGTTTCCCCAATCTCCCGATAGCAACTCCATTGAAAATCTATGGAATGAACTGAACAGGAGACTGAGAAAAGTGCCAGTTTCTTAAAAAGAAGAGTTAAAAAGACGACTGGAAGAGGAATGAAGTCGTATTGATGGAACATATACAAGCAGGATCGTTTCCAATATGCCCAGGCGATTGCAGCATGTTATCCAGCAGAACGGGTACCATAAAAATGATTAATTTTCTGTTGCTATTGTTATGAAGAAGTATATTTTTGAGTTCCTAACTTTTGACCGAATGTTAAATCGACTATGATATTTTTGTTTATGTTGAAAACAGAATAAATGGTTTGATTTTTGTAATGTCAGAGTCAATTTGGAAAAATATATTATATTGTTTACTTTATATGAAGTACAAATATTTTTATTTTATACGCATTAATGTATTTATTTCGCTTCAAATAGTTTATTAAAGTTTTTAAATATTGAATATAAAGCCTGACCGAATATTAAGTTGAGCACCTGTACAAGCATTTATTTATCTCTTCTTACGGACGGACGGACGGATAGGCAGGCAGGCAGGCAGGCAGACAGACAGACAGACAGACAGACAGACAGACAGACAGACAGACAGACAGACAGACAGATAGATAGATAGATTTAATGTCATTCAGCAAATATACAGCCCATAGATAACGTCAAAATACAAATATATAATACATGACCTACAATAATATGGATAGATATTTAAATAAAATCAAAATAAATATACAATTACCAGACAATTACAAAGACAGATTAAAGGTGTTAAAACAAATGGTAAAAGATCAGGTTAAAATGTACAAATGTGTCATTTACATGAGGTTAAAACAATATCTAAAACGTAATATTACTAAACTCATTGACACTGTAGAGTGGATTTGCCATCAATGCCTTTCTCACTAACCAGTAAAATATGACTTATTTCTTATATTCATGGGTAAAGAATTATAAAGTTTATATGATTATGGAAATAAAACTATTGCTTGTAGTACTATATTTGTACTTAGTTAAATATATATTAAGTCTGGAACGGGTTGAATAATTTACAACCCAATTCACAACCCAAAGGTTACAATAAATGAAAGAGTCCCTACACATTTGTTTTCCTCGCAAAGGTTTTGTTACCTTCACAGACACTGGATTTCACAATACACACAAGGGAAAAGCACACAGTTTTACTCGTTTCTTCTAAAAATGCAGGTAATTAAATAACTGCATGAGAATTGGAATGGCTGGCCTTCTAAACAAAGCATCTGTAAACGAGGCCGGTTTTCGTAATCAAGGTGCCTCTGAAGCTAATTGTACGTCAGTGAAAGAGTGTGTGTCTACTTTTGCAACAGGAACTTTACAGAGAATGAAACAGACATTAACATTGCATTTCCCACCTTTGTATAGATGATACATCTGAGGTCGCTTTTGTTTTCCTTTCAAGGTCACGTTACTTGTGATTTATCTCAGTAAAAATATTACACGAATAAGACATGGTTCCGGTATATCTTCAGCGTTGCGAAATGTTACATGTAATTTACGCAATGACCATCAAGCTGTTGTTGGTGGGAAATGGATTTTACTCATCAGTCTACATCAAACGTAAGTAGACTTATATTCCTTAAGTATTATCATTAATATCATAATAAAAATGAGCATCATAATCATCGTCATCATTATTATTGTAATTGTAAATTCATTCAAGGTTCTGGGCCCCATAATCGTTCCAAGAGTCATCTCTTAAAACTGGTCTGAACACATCGCCTCGCTTTTCCGGTCCCGTTGTGTGTTTTTAGTAGGTTATTTTACGACGCTTTATCAATATCTGAGGTTATTTAGCGTCCGAATGAGTTGAAGGGGATAATGCCCGGTGAAATGAGTCCGGGGTCCAGCACCAAAAGTTATACACCATTTGCTCATGTTTGAGTTCAAAAACTTCAATCAGGTAACTTGCCCCAACCGGCAATCGAACCCGGACCACCTGGTTTCGCAGCCAGATGCGCTAACCGTTACTCCACGGGTGTGGACCCCGTTGTGTCATCAATACTTCATAATTTAGAGTTTTCGTGGCACTCTTGAATCATTCATTTGTAATGCATATTTCTTTAATTGGAATCTGTATCTGAACATATGGTTTTCATGTTAGGAATTTGTTCCCGATAACGTTATTACCGATATTACAGTATGCGTCCTTCTGGAATTATCTAGCGGTGTAAAATATTTTATTTATTGGACTTTCATGCAATTAATAATGTATTATTGTATTTAATTAGAATTAGAATTCTATTCAATTAGAATTAGAGTCTGACTGGGCGGAAGGGATGGCCTACTGATCTTAGCTCTGCCAGATTAAATACATAAATAATAATAATAATTATTATTATTAATATTAGCCTATTATTATTATTATTATTATTATTATTATTATTATTATTATTATTATTATTATTATTCATTCTTCTCTTATCTTTCTTTTGTATTGTAGAACTCAAGTTTCAGAACCAAAATAATGTTAGTTTGGATATTGTTCGTTATTATTATCATACATATACAGAGTGATTCACAAGGATTTACCGTCATTTACGGGGATTATTTCCGAACAATTTCTGAGCAAAAAAGTCATAGAAACATTTGTCCTAATCTCAATATTTTCAGAGCTACACTAATTTGAAGTTGTTTGTAAAATACCATTATTCTTCAGTTTTAATTGTAAAACAAAATACAGATCAAGAATGAACTATTCAGGAGTATCATTTCTTTAATTAGCGAATATTCTGAAGCTAAAAATGTGTTGTGAATTCCATACTTACTTCCTACAGAATTTTTTTTCAGATTTTTAACTATAAAATTACATTTTTACGCATTTATCACAATTGTTACAATTCACGCCACTCTTGTAAATTCTTCAAGACTGTACATTAGGATGAATAATTAAACTGTAAAGAATCAAGTTCCTAAAGTCGTATGATTTATAACAATTTTTGTGATAAGTGCGTAAAGAATTATGTAATTTTTAGTTAAAAATTGAAAAACAAAATCTGTACAAACGATTAACAACACATTTTTAGCTTCAGAACTCTAGCCAATTAAAAAATTATACTTCTGAATAGTTCATTCTCTATTTGTAATATTCTTTTACCCTTAAAACTAAAGAAAAAAGATATTTTACAAACAACTTCAAATTAGTGTAACTCTAAAAATACTGAAATTAGGACACATGTTTACTATATGACATTTTTTGCTCAGAATGTGTTCGGAAATAAGCTCCGTAAGTGATGGCCTCGTGAATCAAACTGTATTTCTGATAGAACATTGTAATTTTTACATTTCAAGGAAGATACATCAAGTGGTAGCGTATGTGGCTGAAAATTGGGCAGATCTGGGTTCTATTCCCGGGAGAGATATGGAAATTAAATATAGCAATCAAAATCAATATTAATATCAACCAAAATCATTGTTAATGTTAACATAAAACAATAGCAATATCGATCAATGCCATATAACATTATCTAATCTATATCTAATGTCTAATATTTTGTTCATAATCTTACGATCTTACGGAACGGATTAAAAGTCTCGATCCTTAACAGTTGTTATTGTTGTTTAAGATGACGTTGGTGGTAAAGTATGAAATGAAAATAAAACCATTCCAAACAAGCTAATGGTAAGCATATCACAGAAAAAATTAATATAAAATTGATAGGAAATATCTTTGTAGATCTGGTCACAATAAAATAATGAAAATAACTGTAAAAGATTTAAAATCAAGACAATTTCCAGGAAAAGATGGAATTAATAATGTATTATTCAAACATGCACCTTGAAGTTTTTTACATATTTGAAAATTCTTATAATTAATTATAGCTGCTGGATGTGTGGACACATACCACAAGAAATGAGGATAGCAATTGTTAAACGAAGAAACGAAAAAGGAGATCTAAACAATCAGTCAACTGCACAGATATCAGTTCATTAAATGCTGGATAAAAATTTTATTCAAATGTAATTTCTAAGAGATCAACGGTAATTTCAGAAGTTTTACTTTAAGAAGAACAATACTGATTAAGAAAAGGCAAATAGGATATTTGTAATCTTCCAAGTTATTGAAAAATATTACCACATGTATAATATTTATGGATTTTAAAAAGACCTTTGATTATATATATAGAGAAAGATAATAGATTATTTTGAAAAAAAGAAAAAGAAATTCTAGCACACCTAGTTGCGATAAATAAAAATATGTGTAAGGAAAACACAACAAAAATTAATGCAGATAATGGCATATCTGAAGAATCTAAGAAGTACATTTCCCGAGGAATCAGACAAAGACCTCCGTTATCTTCTACAGTGTTTAATCCATTCTTAGATAAAATAGTTGCAATTTGGTTGGAGAAATTAAAGCAAACAAATATTTTAAAGGGTACCGTATTAATTAATACATCGTCATTTGTAGATGATCAGCTCATTATCTCAAACTCACAAGACAATTTACAAATAGCAATTTGTAGACTATTATATAATATTTCTAAGGAGTACATTAATTGAAATTTCCACAAAAAGACAAACATATTATTTGTCTTTGTTGGCACAGATCATATTCGACCAAAATTTGTTATAAGTAATAAAACATTAGAACAAGTCTATCACTTGACCTATGTAGGCTGTAATATTTCATATTTACCTTCGAATAATATAGAATCTAAAAAGCTTACATATTATGAAATACTGACTAAACATTATACATAATTAAGTGATTTACAATTCATATCCTAATTCTACTTTATGATAGGTCTAAATGACAATTTATACAAATACACAGACTAACCTATAAAAATCGGCTAACGCTCACACACCAATTCCATGTAAAAGTAGGTAATTCTTAATTTATAATTTAAATTGATTAACCGTTCGGCAATCCCTGACATAACGAGATAAGCGGTAAAGAGTTCCATAGGCGACAACTGACAAACTGAAAGAGGGTGAACAGAAAGAGGTACGGTGACGAGGAATGAATAATAAGGCCTGATGTAGATTCCGTAACGTTGTAAGATATTCAAAGCAATTTGTTTGAGTCTATTCGACCTTTAAAATCTTACATGATCTGAGTTCAGACCGGCGAGAGCCGATTTCTATATATAATTAATTTTATATCTCAGTACTAGAGGACCATATATTTGAAATAATTTTTGTTTTATGATTATTACTAATTTACTATTTTGGCTCTCAGATATTTTGGAGTAGATGTGAGTAGTATTCTAAACAGAACAGATAAAGAATGTGTTGTTCTACGCTCCTTTAGTACTTCAAAAGATGGCAGATTTACGATTATTGCAGATGAAGCAGACACACACATTATGAACATGTTGTAGTCTTTCAATTAAATTGACAGTTATATTTGTCAAGCGAAAATCGCAGTAATCAAAATGGGGCATCACTATTATAGGGTATATTAGGCAAAATATATTAGACTACGATAAGATATGATTTGATATGGTACGGTATTGTACAGTATGGTAGTCCATGTCTTCATAACTGATAAGTTAATTGAGTCTGTGAGATTATGTCAACGAATTAATGGTAATAGTTGAGTGGCAAATAAGACAGAAATATCCAAAGAAAATCTGCCAAAAACGTTTTTCTACCATAGTACTTACCAAAGATCTAATTCCAGTCCCTTCGGTAAGAAATCTTTCAGCTGATTAATTTGATATTAGTAGACCACATTAACACAGTGCAGATTCAGACTGACTAACGAATATTCTTGAATCCAGTGAATAGGAATCTTTTGTATATACAGCACGAAACAATTGCCTTCTGGGTAGGGAATGAGTAATGATAACAGATTATGACATGTAAACATGCATTGTTCGCATATCTTTGCTGCAAACGTGAACGCCACGTAATATCTGTAACAGAAAATGCAGCTGTCCGTATAACCATAAACAACAGGATCTGACATCATAACTGTTTTTAGCTTTTATAATTTAGACCTACTGTATATTTATCGATTTCATAACGTTCCAGGTCTTTCGAAAGCCATCTCCTCTACAAAATGATTGTCCATAGATCTTTTGACTTGTAAGGTTTCTTTGCCTCTTCACTTTCTCCAGATCTTTAGATATCTTCTTCGTTTCCTTCTCTCTTATGGTATCCACATTAAAATTAGTTTCAGTAGTTAGCTCTTATCCACGTTTTCTACATGCCAAGTGATTTATTTATTCATTCATTCATAGTGTTCTGTCGATCGGCAGGTCTTTCACTGCAAATCCAGCTTTCTCCAATCTTTCCTATTTTCTGTCTTTCTCTTACAAGCAAATATTCTGATGTGAGCAGATAAAGAAAGTTAATTTTTTTTTCTTCCACCATGTTAATAATGCCAAAAGAAGTGTGCTTATATAAAAATTTTGGCCACTCGACGGCAATTAAGAGAGTCATAAAAATAAGTTCGCCAGGGGCCGTTAACAGAAAGAAAACACAATTTTATTAGAAAAATTTATTGGAACAGACACAGCAATTGTTGAGCTATTTTTCAACATATTCCTCACCGGAATTGAAACATTTGTCGTATCATAGGATAGACAGAGAGGTGCAGACGACTGTCAAACGCTGGTTCTGATCCCAGCCGGCTGACTTCTACGACACAAAGATACAAAAATTGATTCCATGATATGATAAATGTCTCAGTTCCAGTGGGGAATATGTTGAAAAATAGCGGACAAATTGCTGTATCTGTTTCAATAAATCTTTCCATGCAATTGTGCTCTTTTCTGTAAACGGTCTCACGGAAAACTACTTTTTGGACGGCCTCGTAATTGCGATCGAGTGGCCAAAATTTTCTATAAGCACTTCTTTTGACATTATTAACATGGTGGAAGAACAAATTTAATTTTTTTTATCTGCCTCCATCAGAATGTTTGCTTGTTAGTCTCCGCATATGATCCACATATCTCAATCTTGTCAATTATTTTATGTCTTCTTCTGCCCCTAACTTTTCCCCCGTTCACCATTTCTTCCTGTGCATTCTTCAGTAGGCAGTTTCATCTCAGCCAGTGATCCAACCAATTCCCTTTTCTTTTTCTGATCAGTTCCAGCATCATTCTTTCTTCACCCATACTTTCCAGCACAACTTTGTTTCTTATTCTGTCTGTCCAATTCACACGTTCCATTTTTCTCCATATTCACATTTCAAATGTTTCTAGTCGCTTTACTTCACTTCGTCGTAATGCCCATGTTTCTGCCCCATACAATGCCGCACTCCATACAAAGAACATCACCGGTCTCTTCCTTAGTTCTTTATCCAGAGGTCCCATTGACATTTAATAACCGTATATGTGAAAGGCATGATTTTTTAAATTTCTCCATTTGAGGATTTCTCACGCCCCGTCTCCTGAAGTCCATCTCGACAGCCTACTTTTTTTTTCTTATTCCATTCGATTTTCATATTTTCATGAAAATACACCTTTTCAGAATTTCTGATACGGTTTTGAGCGTACCATCTGTCTATCTGTTTACAACAATTTATTCTAAATAATTGCACAGCATTTGTTCATATTCGGTATCCACAAATCAGTTTATGCAATAATGTTACACAAGATTGTAATAATTAAAAAATATAATTGATATTTTTAATGACAAATTGTCAGGGGATTCATAGGATCCCTGTAACTACGTGAAACGTTTATGCTATAGGTTAGGTATTATTGTGATATTTAGATTTTTAAGGAATTAGTTCTCATTTATGAGGATTGTGAATATGATTGAGAATGAAGTGAATTTAATGCAATTTGTGTGTTTTATTACTGATTATTATTCCTTTATTTTTTAATATAGGGCCTATAAGATAACCTGTACAAGTATTTTCAACGGGATTACTATGTTTCTTCTGAATTAGTTTGTTGGAGAGCCATTAGTAAAATCCATGGGAGAGGTATAAGTAGGAGGAAGAAGTATAAAGTGCATAAGATTTGCTGATGATGTAGTGTTGTGAGCAGAAGAGGAGGAGATACTAAGGGATATGCTACTGAAGCTAAATTACAGCTGTGAGCAATATGGGATGAAGATAAATGCAAACAAGACAAAGACTATGGTTATAGGAAGAAAAATAAAGAAGGTAAACTTGCGAATTCTAAATGAGGCAGTAGAGCAAGTGAACAGCTTCAGATACTACTAAAAACAGTAACATGAGCTGCAGCCAGGAAGTCAAAAGGAAGACAGCAATGGCAAAGGAAGCTTTTAGTAGAAAAAGGAGCATCTTCTGCGGACCTCTGGAAAAAGAACTAAGGACGACACTAGTGAAGTGCTTTGTGTGGAGTGTGGCATTGTATGGGGGCAGAAACATGGACATTACGACGAAATGAAAAGAAACAAATAGAATCATTTGAAATGTGGATATGGAGAAGAATGGAGCATGTGAAGTGGACAGACAGAATAAGAAATGAAGTTGCGTTGGAAGGAGTGGGTGAAGAAAGAATGATGCTGAAACTGATCATAAAGAGAAAAAGGAATTGCTTGGGTCACTGATTGAGAAGAAACTGCCTACTGAAGGATGAACTGGACGGAATAGTGAACGGGAGAAGAGTTCGGGGGCAGAAGAAGATATCAGATATAGACGACATTAACATATGGGGATCATATGCGGAGACTAAGAAGAAGGCAAAAAAAGGAAAGATTGGAGAATGCTGGGTTTGCAGTGAAAGACCTGTCCATGGGCAGAACACTTATGTATGTATACGAAGAAGTTATTCACAAATTCGCTGTGAACATGGGAAAGAAAGTCTGGGTTTCTGTAGTTGAAGTTATTGATGTCATAGATATCATAGATGTCACATCCATAACGTTATTATTGGAACAATGTGAATGCAGAATGACTCTTCTATAAATATGTGTCCATGGTGCACTGCGTTTTCTGCGGGTAAAAGAAACTAACCCCAGCGTGCTCTGTGCTGACGACCCCTGGCTCTAAGGAATCATGCCTAGATTCGTTTTACGGAATGCATGCTGCTTAGAGTTCTCGAGGGAGAGGAATTTTCTCATGAAATTTCGGTTAGTGTATGGGACCAGTGACCATCCAGCGTAGTGATGAATTTTTAGAGCTATGATATATAGTAAAATCTGGTTTCGAAAACTAGCTATAACGGCTGGGGGGATCATCGTGCTGGCGACACGATGCCTCCGTACTGATTGGATCATCATTCACCTCTGCTCATGTGGACATGAGGTCAACAGTCGATATGGTCGGCCTAGGTCCTTCATGGGCTGTTCATGCCACGGATTGGATTAGGTTATTTGAAGGCAGTATACAGTATACCTACAGTAGGTATCTGAATTTATCTGGAAAGACGGAGGAAAAACGTCAGAATTCTCGGAATTAAATCGGAACACCTTTTAAACACGAAGCCAGAAGTTATTGTGAAAAAGCCCGCTTGGTTAAGTTGCTTCCGTATTCTAAACGCATCTCTGTGGAACAAAGACACAGTTCTTTGACGTAAAGCAATAGAATGTAAGGGAAATCCCAAGATCGAAAGAGCGACGAAACCTGTGGTTAATTACGAATGTTTTGGTGATCACAGTGTTGAGAGGTTTTGTTTGTCCATTTTACCAATTTATATGCAATTATTTGCACGAATTCTCCTAGGTGCCAACGATACTTCGAATTTTTTCTTAAAAATCACTTCACGTTTTTATTCTGCAACTCACAAAATGTCCACATAAAAGTTTAGAAAATGTTTATCAGTGGCAATATATAACGTTGTTATGAAAGAGCTTTGTCAAATATTTATAATCCTTAGCACCCTAACATAGTAAACGCGACTTCTAACGAAAAAAAGTCGGAATAAAACCTTTTGCTTCGTATACCTTACCGCCAACATGGTCTCTAGACTATTCTCTGTCAAGATTGCTGTGTATTGGCAAAAAAATTACCACTGCTATATACAACTCTGCCAATTGGAAATCATTCCTAACTTCACATGCTCCTTTGCTATAGTAGAATTTATATCGTCAAGTGCACTTGGCTGGAAAGCATTTCGCTAAAATATCTGATATCAATTTTTCACTCATAGTCGCTATCGCCCCAGGAATAAATGATCCTCTCCCCTCCGGTTTAAATACATTGGTTGCCACTCCATTGCAATTGATCGTGTTTAGTCTGTGTCATTCATCTAATAATCTTGTAGCAATCGAAGGAAATAATATTGACAACACTGCAATGTGCTATCTGGCATAGAGTCAGCTCAATTTTATTAGGTCAGATCAGTTTGAAATTAGAAGTCTTTTTGTTTCCGATCACGGAAAGAAACTGTATTCGAAGAAATTATAAATTCCACTATAAAGTGTTGTCGTTATCTATTCCCTACTCTCAAAGATGAGCAAAAGAATGCTCGCATGAGCCAAGACCGACGCCTTCTGCTCTACACTATTATACTATATTTCAGTTCGCCTTGCATGCAGCATGATTTAACAGCAATAGTTAATCTACATTGCTTCGGGGGTCACATACATACATACATACATACATACATACATACATACATACATACATACATACATACATACATACATACATACATACATACATACATACATACATACATACATACATACATACATACATACATACATACATACATACATACATACATACATACATATCGGCACATGCACGCACGCACGCACCGACGCACTCACGCGCCACGCCCGCTCACCCCACCCCTTCATTTTGTATAGATCATTAGAAACATATTATAAAAACAAACGACAACAAACAAATCAGGAATCGTCCATAAAAATGAAAACATCTAGAGATCATCCCACAAAGATAAATACCTGGGATTGAAATAAAAATAAAAATAAAAGGTCATTCACAAAAATAAAAATATAGGTCATGCATTAAAATAAAAATATGAAATCCTGCATACAAATAATTAGGCAGAACTACCAAAGTTGGTTTAAGATAAAAAGTGTAGCATCAATATTAAAACATAAAAACAAAACAATTCAAGCCTATAAATAAGAATTCTGCGTTGTACTGAAGAGTATAATGAATCAATCTCTAAATACAAGAAATCCTGAGAAACCTTTACACTGTGATATTAAATTATGTATGACTTATCCTGTAGAAATCACAAAACAAAATGCAGGAAGTATGAAAATTTTCTAGGACTATCCATTAATGTAACAGTTGAAGAAAACAATGAAGATCAACCACAATTAATGCACAGAAGTGACCAAATTGTTTTAACAAACAAAAAACATTTTAAAATTCTGTCCTACACAACTTCATAAGATATAAGTAACATTGTATAGAAATTTAAAAAATGTTAGCTTTTTTATGAGTGGCAAATTCCATCATAGAAATAGCACTTTCATATTATGTACAAAATGTCATAATAGGTATGAAAAGAAAGAAGCCTATGACATACATATTCCACAGTGTGAAATTATTGATAATTGCAGTGCAAAAATTAATATGCCAATAAAAGAAAACAATACACAAAAATACAAATCTAATGGTGAAAGAATAATATTTCATCTATAATGTATAAGTCTTGACATGGAATGCCATTATAGGAGTAAAATGAAAAAATTGGTAAAAACATATATTAAACAGCTATCCATGTGTAAGAAATTCGCCAGTCATTCATAAAAACCCAGGAGATATTTATATTTAAAAAAGATGTGGTGATAAACATGAACTTATGCAACACTTGAATAAGAATCATATAAATTTAATTAAAGAATATTACACTAATGTTATGAAAATAATGTACTCACAATGTACATCGAGAGGTCTATTATAAAAAAATTTAAAGCAGAGACACCATATCACATAATGAAGGGAGGAGTTTACAAACGACAACACTAAGGTATAAGATCATTATTATATCACTGGTAATGGGATTAATCGGAAAACATTATCACAACAGCAAAATTTGCCTTTATAATAAACCTGTAGAACAGGCCTCATGTTTTAAATATTTGTGTTATTATTTGAGCTATGGGCAAGAAAAAGATATTTCTACAAAACTAAATTTACTTTAACTATGCAATGAATACCATTAATAACATTTTCAAACATTCTCTCGTCCAAAAACACACAAGAATTATAGCCTATAAAACACTGGCGAGACCTGTTCTCATGTATGGAAGTGAAGCTTGGACCATACGTAAATGTGATGAACACCGAATCACTGCCATTGAAATGAAGTTTTTGAGAAGAACTGCTGGCTATACTAGATTAGACAAGAAGAAAAATTAGGATATTTTGAAATAATTAAATATTGACGCAATTTTAGAGAAAATTGAAAATTATAGAAAGAAATGGAAATCTCATATACTCAGGATGCCTAGAACAAGGATACTACACCAAGCATTAAATTACCGCCCTTTAGGAACGACATCTTTGGGCCGTCCACTGAAACGATGGAGTGAGACCGTAACAGGCCACCAGGTTTAATACGTGACAGGAAGAAGAAGAAAATAATATAAAGATTCAGCATATGATACTTGTAATCTTAACTTATAAATGTCTAAATTTATACCAATATTCGTACTTACTTACAAATGGCTTTTAAGGCACCTGGAGATTCATTGCCGCCCTCACATAAGCCCGCCATCGATCCCTATCCTGGGCAAGATTAATCCAGTCTCTATCATTATATCCCACCTACCTCAAATACATTTTAATCTTATCCTCCCATCTACGTCTCGGCCTCCCCACAGGTCTTTTTCCCTCCGGCCTCTCAACTCACACTCTATAAGTATTTCTGGATTCGCCCATATGTGCTAGATGTCCTGCCCATCTCAAACGTCTGGATTTATTGTTCCTAATTATGTCAGGTGAAGAATACAAAGCGTGCAGTTCTGCGATGTGTAACTTTCTCCATTCTCCTGTAACTTCATTCATCTTAGCCCCAAAAACTTTCCTAAGAACTTTATACCAATATTCGTACAAAATCTTTAATATTATATTTTAGAATTGGGTTGTTAACTTATTAAAAAAATGAAAATGATTTAAGAATTGTTCCTAATAATTGTGAAAACTATAAAACTGTTACTTTAAGAATGGAAGTTTATAAGTATAAAAAAATATATGATCAAACGAGATATATAAGTTGTAAATGAGTTTTCAAAGATATAAATAAAGATTGTAAAGCGAGTAAAATTAAAATTGTAACTGTTAAGGAAAACGACATTAACAAAGTGTTCATTAACATTAACTTTTTACCTACAACTACGTCCTCATCCTTACTCCTTATGGGGAAGGAGTAGAATTGGGAACAGACATATTAAAATACAACCCCATCTCGCCATAGGTAAACGGGAAATCAAGTAGAAGAAGAAAATACAAGGAGAACAAGAGGGCGATAAGGAGAACAGGGAGAATACAAGGAAACAATATTAATGCAAGGAGAAAAAGAGGATAAGGAGAAAAAATGTAACACAAAGACGGACAAGGGTAATACAAGGAGAAAAATGACAATACTAAGAGACAAGAGGATGACAAGGCAAACAAGGAGTATGAAGAGAACAAGGGGAATGCAAGAACAATCACAATACAAAGAAACGAGGGAAATACAAGGATAATAAGGTGAATAAAAAGAGAACAAGGGGAATACAAAGAGAACAAAGTGAAAACATTTACAACTAGGAATACAGAAAGAGAACAAGGCCAAGAGAAGGAGAACAAGGGAAACAAGGAGAATAAAAAACAATGGCAAACAAGGAATACATGAAGAATAAGGAGAATACAAGAAGAACAGTGGGAAGGAAAGGAGAACAAGGATAATAGGAAACCAAGAGTGATAGGAAAACAAGGGCAATATAAGGAGAACAAAGATAATAGAGTGAGAACAATGTGAATGCATGGATAACAGGGCAAATATAAGGAAAACAAGGGGACAACATGGAGAACAAGGGATACACTTGGAGAACATTGAGAATACAAAAAGAATAAGAGGAATACAGAGAGAGCAAGGGGGTATTAGAAGAAGAGGAAGACAGGAAGAAGAAGGAAAAGACGAGAAAAGGGGGAAGATAAGGAGAACAACTGGAAGATAAGGAGATCAAGAATAATACAAGTAGAGGTAGGGGAAACGAGGAGGAAGGGAATGCAAAGGAAGCAGTGAAATATAAGAAGAATGGGAAGACAAGAAGAACAAGGGGGATGGGAGAAGTAAAGGGAAACATTAGAAAAAGAGGAAAATAGGGAAATAAGAGAAAGACATGTGAAACAGAGGGGGAACAAGTAAAATGAAAGAACAAAAGGGAAACAATGAGAACAATAATTGAAAACAAAGATAACAATAAGAATATAAGGAACATAAGGAGAATACACAAAGAAGAAGGCGAAGACGAGGACACAATGAGAACAACGGAGACTAAGGGGGACACAAGGATAACAAAGGGAAACAAAGAGAAAAAGGAAAATACAAATTTAACAAATGGAACACAAGGAAAGACAAAGAAAATAACCAATGCACCTGCTGACAGGTGGTCGCATCAACACCTATTTCTACTTAAGATATGCAGCACAGTGCACTTATCTATTTTTTAGACATATTATTTTTAAACGTGACTATCCATTAGGCTAGTAAAACGATTTACAAATTAACGAATTTTGCACAATTTGTAAAAAACATATAGGCTTACCTTTAAAAGACCCCTCCCACTTCGTGTATTACGAAATATTATTTTTGTATATGACGACAGAGTTCTATGAAAAATACGCATATCTTCATAAAAGACCGATATTAATAAAATATTTAAAATATGCTATTTTAGACGATAAAATGTTTTATGTTTACAAAATCAGAGCGCCCAATCGAATGTATTAATTAATATAATAAATATGAGCACAAATCATACCTACAACAAAATGTTTTGTTACCAAATGAAATAGTAAAAATGTTAGTGATAAGAAATTTAAATAAATATCCAAATAAATACCTAAAGTTTCTATACACGCAATATGACCTAATATGTTAAAGCGTGTATAAAAAAATCTTAACAAGAAACCCGACGGACATTTCCACAATAGGAATTCCAGTCATAACAGGCAAACAACGGATTTGTTTTCTAGTACAGTACGGTACATTACAGTGAAACACCACGATACCCTGTCTTCAACTTACGGTCTATTTCAACTAAATATATTATAATAATTATAATTATTAAATAATTCGTTTCTGACTTTATATCGGAAACGAATGGAACGAATAATAGTGATGATGATGATGATGATGATGATTATTATTATTATTATTATTATTATTATTATTATTTATCCTCTTTAGAATAATGTGTCTGAAGATATGGTGTGAAATTTGGAATTCAAAAGTGAGGTTGAAGGGGTGGAACAGAAAATTCAATCAGCAGAAGTGCTGAACTTCCGCCTCGTAAACTAAATCGGTGTGTTTTTTTCTCAAAATCGTGGGAAGTTTGAACATGAACACTCAGTAGGCCTGTAATAAACTGGATATACGAGTAGGCCTATATTGTAGATTACAGATTTCTTAAAGAATATAAGGTGGGTGTTCCTGTTATGGCCATGTTCCTGATATGGCCACCCCCCCTATTGTGAGTTAGTTAACCAAAAAATCCGCTAAATTGCAGCAGCATCATCCAGTGAAAGGGCATCCTGGTATGTCACTTGATCGTTTTCCATCCAGTCAGGTTGAGCAATATGGCGTCAGTTGCCTGTTTTGCGGTTTTCATGTGATCTCTTCTTATTTTTCTCTGATAAGTCTCCTTTGTTTTATGCATGTTTTTCAAAGACTTGTTTCATGAAAACCATCGTACTCCATTCAGTTTTTAATGTTCTGTTGATTGGTGTTGTAGTTGATGGCGTAACTTTTACGAGTCGTTCATAATCAAACGATTTTCGTGAAAGCTTACCTGGCCATATCAAATGGACCATGGCCATATCAAATGCACCATGGCCATATCAAGTTCATTTCACTTTTATTTTTTCACCTGACAAATTTGCATGCCTTATAGCTGGGATTACGCAAAAATTTTGTATTTTAAGAAAAACAACTTATTTTTTATGGAAAAACCTGTTTTGACTACACTTTTGAATTATAAAAAAGATTATTAAGTGTCATTTTTATTCATTTTACACCAAAATTATTTAATTTTAGCACAACTGCGCTATCAAACTGAAATCAATCACGATTTGTAGAACATGGAACAAGGGTGGCCATATCATGTGCACATGTTCCTGATATGACCACTAGATAGACTTTTGGAATTTTGGACTTTTTGGACAATTAAAGCTATTTTTATGGGAAAAGGAAATTATTTTAAGAAAGTCCATTAGACTGAGAACGAGTCAGAAAAAAGTGGTTTACATTTTTTTTAAATGGCGGCTAGAAAAATTCTCAAACCTTAGCATGGCCATATCAGGGACACCTACCTTATTATTAAGGTTGGTGTAGAATTGACATCAATACACAAAGATTTGAAATAAGTACAGAAAGATTGACTCAAGTCATGTATTAAAAAGAACACTGAATTTAAAACAGGCAGCAAAAAATTAGTCTGCAAAAGAATTCATGTTGATGAATAATAATAGCCTGTAGACTACAGTAATAAAACACAAAATATATGTTCCTAATT
The DNA here is from genome assembly GCF_040183065.1 of Periplaneta americana. Taxonomy (NCBI): domain Eukaryota; kingdom Metazoa; phylum Arthropoda; class Insecta; order Blattodea; family Blattidae; genus Periplaneta; species Periplaneta americana. The sequence goes on along the minus strand of NC_091132.1, from coordinate 84,267,541 downwards.
ATGTCAGGTGAAGTATACAATGCGTGCAGCTCTGCGTTGTGTAACTTTCTCCATTCTCCTGTAACTTCATCCCTTTTAGCCCCAAATATTTTCCTAAGAACCTTATTCTCAAACACCCTTAATCTCTGTTCCTCTCTCAAAGTGAGAGTCCAAGTTTCACAACCATACAGAACAACCGGTAATATAACTGTTTTATAAATTCTAACTTTCAGACTTTTTGACAGAAGACTAGGTGATAAAAGCTTCTCAGCCGAATAATAACATGCATTTCCCATATTTATTCTGCGTTTAATTTCCTCCCGAGTGTCATTTAGATTTGTTACTGTTGCTCCAAGATATTTGAATTTTTCCACCTCTTCGAAGGATAAATCTCCAATTTTTATATTTCCATTTCGTACAATATTCTGGTCACGAGACATAATCATATACTTTGTCTTTTCGGGATTTACTTCTAAACCGATAGCTTTACTTGCTTCAAGTAACTAAAATCTATAACAAGTGCTCCAAGCTTAGGGCTATTCATTCTTTCAATATAGGACCATTATTAATCAAAATACTCTCCTTGTACATGATAAAAAGAAATACATTTATCTAAACAAACCAATAGCCTATTTGGAGGCTTTTACGTGTTACAAATATCCGAATTGTTAATGTACAGACTGTATGATAGTACTCTAAAAATGAAATAAGGCGATTAAGTCAAACTTCTAGATGGATACTGATTCGTTTGATATGAAAACTAAAGACTTTTATGAGGACACTAAGCAAAATATAAAACACTTTGACACAGGTGACTTTCAGTTAATTTTCAAATAGATAGGCCTATCCCAAAAGATTACAAAATAGTTCCCGGCTTGTATAATAGGGTGGAGTGAAAATATGAAGTTTATGGAAACAAAATGTAATACCAGGGAAAAGTTGTGGGGTGATATCATAAAGAACAATGCAAAAGATTTTTTCTCTAGCTTAATATTTAGATGTGCCCCAAGAGCGCCATATTTTGAAATTTTCACAAAATTTGGAGGTTCAGATTTTTTACCGAGAAAACATTCTCCAGTGGTTTAATCTGAACAGGAAAAAGAGTTAAAAGATTCTGCATATTTTTGGTCTTCTGTTATTTCATCTTGAAGTGTCACAGAAAACCCAATTTATATGAAAATTGGGATTAATCACAAAACTCTTAGGTATGATATAATTAATGGAATTTTTTTTCTTCTTGTGTTGCGAGATACTTAAATCAGAACAATGACTCTAATTAAGATAAGAAATCTGACCCTATGCCCTGTATTCGGAACGCCGAGGAGCTGAACCCATCACAATTATCTACCTATCATGACGTAATGAAATATTACCTATGGGTCAAAAATGAATTAAAGCCTGACTTCAAATCAAAATAACAAACTGTTGGAGAGATTTCAGAAAAAGTTGCTATCAAAACTAACGAAATCTGGGTAAAGACATCTATTCTGACAGTCAGTCATACAAGAACATTACAACTGATTCGTGCTTACCGTGATCAAATATTGAGGTCTATACCGCAACCCCAATTTAGAATCGTCCAAATAAAGTTTAAATATGTGATTTCACCGCAATTCGCTAGCTATATAATGAAAAACAAGATAATAGAATAAATATACAAAAAGTAAAGAAATATATAATTTTAAGAAACTTCAAAGCCCTTGTGGCACCTCAAAAATTAAATATAGAAACTACATATTTTTCACATTCCTAAGTTAAGTGAAAAGACACATTTTTGCAACTACTGTATTACATTTAGAAACCAGATAAAAAAAAACAATTTCATGTATAGATCTGATCAAGTCACATGTAACGTAAACAAAAGAAAGATTGAGTATCAACATTAATTTCGTACCGAAATAAGAGTGAAAAGTTGCTGTAAAGGTGATGGGCCGCGGAAAGGTGCGGGCAGTAGGGATCGCTCCGTGGAAGGGGTAGGCGGCAGTGAGGGGGAGTACATCTCATTTTCATGGGTTTCCTTTCTGATCACAGGGAAAAGGAGAGTTTACATTAGGTCGAATCAGTGTTACATTAGTTTAATTTAGACTTTAGGTATGTCTTGCATATACTCATAATTGTCTAAGAATGTGCCTTTCTTCCATAAACATGCCAAAAGCCTAACCTAACCTGTCACTAAATCGACCTTATGAAAACTCGCTTTTTCTCTGTGATCAGCAAGGAGATAAGATGTATGTGCTGCCTCTCTCTGCTGCCTACATCTTCCACCTCGCTCGAGCGATCCCGCCTGCTCGCACTTCTCCCCCGGCTACCACTTTCACAGCAACTTTCGACCCTTATTTTCGGCTTGAAATTGGCGTCGGGACTCATTTTTTTTCCGTATATAATAGGCTACGTATGACTCGACTAGAACCCAAGGATGTAAATACATTTGCACCTTAATGTTGTAACGCAATTGTAAAGAAATACCTTCTTTTAGGTTAGGTTGTCTAATCCATCTACATTAGTTTTCATCACAGAATTGTGAAGTTATCTGATCAGTTTAAGAGTCTAATGTTGGTAACTGCAACATAACTTACTGTTTCACGAACAGAATTATTATTGTGTACTCTTCCTCAGTTAATTTCATGATTTTCGAAAGTTAGTTTTTCTCAGGTGCTACCTGTTTTTGATGAAATTGATGAAATCGTAAATAAAATTGAAAAGAAATATATACCTGCTGTACTTCTCCCGCTTTCACTCTTCTCTATTCAACTCTTACTTCTCTTTTCTTTCCCCATCTCTCTCCTCTTGTGTTCTTTTATTTATACTCATTGCAGCTACTTTTTATTACTTTCCTGTGGATGCACCACGGTTCGATCCCAGAATTTTCAAGTTACTAGGCTGGTGTTCTATCCATTTAGCTAAGAGATCCCTGAGAAAAAATGATTTTAAATCTAAATAATGTATCACACCTTTTAATATTCAACAATATGTGACGTTCAATCATAAAAGACTGTATAATAATAAAGACAAAAGTTGAGACAATGGCTATGCTCCTCCTAATTAGTTCAAACCAGTTTTCATGCAAAATCCAATAAATATATACAACAACTTTCCTAATAGTAAATATAAGGAATTGGGTTTTTCCTTATTCTTCACTGATAAAATAGTTGCAAACAAAATAAATATTAAATTAAATAATACTAATAACTTGGCCGATGAAATAAAGCCTTTTTATCTAACAAAATTGTATATAGGCTATTTTGCACCAAAACTACGAAATCTTTATCTGGCCGCATCGTTAATTACAATAGGCCTACAGTATATATGAATTTACACGGTTCCTTGAGCGTACGCATGCAATGTGGGGAGAATATTGAAAAGGATAAAGTTGAAAACGAACGTTCAATTAAGATTGTGTCTACACGGTGCACCTACTTGATTTGCAAAATTCTTGTTGAACATCCCATAGGCACTCGTTTTACGATAATCTTCAATGAAGTTAATCGTAGGCCTACTTGCCTCCATTTTCAGCATAAAAGGTCCACCATCACCAAGCAAAAGAACTTTCGGTTTATTCACGGCCATCTAAATCAATCAGCTGCTCGCGACATACAATCACAGCCTAGTACATAGTCACGAAGCTTGAGTTGATTTTTTTCATTTCTCGCGTTACCATCTCCAACCGGTTAGCAAGTGAGAGTACCAGGAATAGTAGACTGTGCGATAGTAGCGATCCTAGTGGATAGAAACTAAAATTCAACTGTCATTGGATGCATTTTTTTTTATTTATTTTAGTAGGTTACTTTACGACGCTTTATCAATATCTTAGGTTATTTAGCGTCTGAATGAGATGAAGGTGATAATGCCGGTGAAATGAATCCGGGGTCCAGCACCGAATGTTACCCAGCATTTGCTCATATTGGGTTGAGGGAAAACCCCCCGGAAAAAACCTCAACCAGGTACTAACTTGTCCCGACCAGGAATCAAACCCGGGCCACCTGGTTTCGCGGCCAGACGCGCTAACCTTTACTCCACACGTGTGAACTTGGATGCATATTCCCTACGTATTGGACTTCGTGACTGTATGTACTAGACTATGATGTTACTGTTGAACGAAATACGCACAAGATATTCACCGGCAATGGATAGCTTTCAATTGACGCATGCGCTCTCATTTTTAGTGGAAAAAAAAATTCTTAAAAGATCCACCATCACCAAACAAAAGAATTTTCAGTTTATTCACGGCCACCTAAATCACCTAGCTGCTCGCTACATGTTAGGCCTGTAACACACTTGAAGAGTTTTCGCTAGCGAAAAATGTGTTGCGAGAAAGAGGCGAAGAGCCTTCCTCCACACACTTGGCGAGTTCTCGCTATCACAGATCACATCTCGCTATGATCATCTATGCACTGCCTTCATCCAGAAAGCATTTTTCTGATTATAGTAATGACTCGTTGGGGGAAATATTATAGGTTATGTATTTACGTATACTGTAGTACTCAAATACGTAACCTGTAAATATATTGTCGTACTTTATAAATTACGTACGAACGCTATGTTGAATCTGAGTATTCAGATGATGAGGAAATGAAGTTACATGAACATATTTTGTTAATGAACAGAAAAAGTAGGCCTGAAATTAATGCCAGAAATATCTGAAAATCACATTGTATCTTACGAAAATAAGGGCGAGTTTTGGACACTGGTTTCGATTTGAATGATTATACGTTTAGGCGTTATTTCAGATTGAATGGCCCACAGTTTTTTGCCATTCATGATATGATAGAGGATTCTTTGCTATGTTCTGATTAAAATTATGTAAACTGTTAAAACATATAGATACATTATTTCAAATGTTTAATTAATACTATTAAATCTCATAAAAATAAAATATAGGGCCTAGCCCTATTTATTTTCAGATAATCTGATATTTGTCTCCAGATTTCTTCTTTAAGTTTCGTGTTTTTATAGTTTTCATCCCATGTATCATATAAATAGGCTTACGGGTGACATCGTACAAATTCGATAAGTTACTGACTGCAATTATCAGCCATCTTTCCTCATTTTCAAATAAAATCAATACAATTCATCGCCACCTGTGATATCTTTTTCTTCATTCAATCGTCATAAAGAGTATAAATGTCAAACATCTTTGACAAATGTGTCAAGAAAATTAGCTGAGCTACCGATTCCAGTGAGAAACTCGCGCGAGGTTTTTGTCTCGAACAAGAATCTCTTCCAGTGTGTGGACGTCCATTTGAATCCATGTTATCAATTTTTTAATTTTCTCGCAACACATTTCTCGCTAGCGAAAACTCTTCAAGTGTGTTACGGGCCTTACTGTTGAACAAAATATGCACAAGATACCCACCGGCGATTGGTAGCTTTCAATTGCCGCATGCGATCTCATTTTTAGTGGAAAAAGCATGCACAACTGAATACGTTTCGTTCACTCTTGCATGCATTGCTTGAATGCGTAAAAGTTGAAAGAAAAGTTGAACCGTGTAGATGCACCTTAATAATCTGATAGCAATTAATGACTAGAAAATGGAAAAACAAATCATATACGAGAAGCAAAACCATGGATATATACATATATTAAACAAAATTCAAGCATAATTATATAATATATTACATCACACAATTTATTATGTATTACACATACATTTTTATTATTTTTTGCAGCTAAATTATCAGAGAGAAATAAGGAAAGCTTATTACCTTGTTTTTACTACAAGCAAAGCCATTATGCATTAAGGTAGGCCATGCCTGGTTCCATTGTCTCAACCCTTCTCTTAGATACTACAGTATATTGGACTCCACCAATCATATAATTGCAGCGTCATTTGTTGTCAGAATTCCGTTGGATACTTGTAGCTGTTCCCGCGCTAACATTGAAAGCTTGTAGAAATCTTCGAAGAAGTGAGTGAAGATACGTAGAAATTACGCAAATATGTTTGAATTAGTGTATCTTTATTGTAAAAGAGTGACAGACAGATCTAAAGCTTATGATATGTTCCTATTATTTTTGTAATAAGTAACAGCTGTAATCCAAGATGTGGGAAAGAAGATTGACACCTTGTAGCTACTGAGGATAGGATGTATACTAGTAGGCCTAAGGTAAGAGAACAAAATACTATTTCAATAAATAATAAATATTTTTTATCTTACGTTAGCTATAAAGATGATTAATTATTTAAAAGCTCATCAGCCGTGTAACGGCAAGGATATCGAAACCAAAATGATAACTTTCATGTCAATTATCAGTCATCAAATCTACATACCGGTACATCGAAAAATCCTACATAATATCTGTAAATAATGAACCCAACTTTTCAAACACAGTTAATACTTTTACATGGAAAAAATATTATTCCTTAATAATATGTATGTATAAGGGCCACATATATCACGGGTAACGTCACCAATCTCATCAAATACAGATACCCAATTCAATCTTAGCATCTGGGCATTAAAAAATAAATTATTATTTACATTTTAGTATACAGTGTAGGCACATTTCGTGTTGTCTGTCAATCTGAAACGGCATAGGCCTATCAAATATTAAACATTTTAGTTTCGAATGAATAACTAGGCTAAGCCAGTGATGTACAGGGACATCATTTTATTTTTACTAACATTTTTAATATTAACTTGGCTATACCTTTAGAGAACCGGAAAAACAGTTCGCTACCCCCTTCCACAACTGGAGTTCGATGATACTGGCGTAAAACACAAACAAACCACTTTACTAGGTACAGGAGGGAAGAAAAGTACTTCATCAATTTACGTAAACTAGGAAATATCGCGATTTTGAATTCGATAATTTTCATTAGGTTTTTATTTAATCAAAATGCAGTACTGTATTAAGGGGAGCAGATACTGCCTATCTCGACAATGTTAAAATCACGGAATTCAGGCACGCGTAGCTCTGAAACCATTGAACATAGAGATTTGAAATTTTTACATGTTATATTTATAACCTTTATCTATGTATTAGAATAATTTCATTAAGTAAATTCAATTCCTATAATTGATAATTTTTTTTATTGTGACCTATTTTTTTTTATTTTAATCAAATGTTATTTTTTTGAGACCACAATTTTAAAGATACAATAATACATTTTGTTTTAAAAAATAGAGGACTTTAAGATTGATAAGTGTTGTAAAAATTGTTTTTCTATCTCAAGTAGTTTCTGAGCTATGCGTACCTGAATTCTGTGATTTTAACATTGTCGAGATAGGCAGTACCTGCTCCCCTTAAGAATAAGTGTTTTTACTCACGAACTGAGCTGTCCATGCGAACGTATTCATTATGCACTGTACATTATACTGTCTACAGCACATTAGCGTACAATATAGAGAATGAAGTTCAATTGAAAAATAATCATAATATGGATATTTAAACACATTTTTTTAAAATGGTAGCCGTTCATTTCGATAGCCTACAGGCTTCATTTCTTTTGTGCATATTATCACATATAGACTATTGCATCTAATTCCAATTACCAGTTTCGTCCTTCGTACTAGTAACTCATGCTGAAATAATTCTGTACCTACTCTATAAAAGAGTACCTTATGTACTGTAAATTCAATCTTCACTTCTGCTCGATCTGAAAAGATAAAATTACTCAGACATGTTATCTACTGCCCGTCCAAGTGGTTATGCCGCAGGATCGTAGAAAGGAGGGAAATCACGTGACAGTTAATTACTTAACGAGGCCCTTTTATTTAAGTTATTTTAAACAGTTGTATAATATTACGTAAACGTCCAATTCCTAACAGAAATTAATGTTTTCAGAAAAGAGCTAAGACAGGCCTGGTTTTACAGAGGACATTGCAGAAGCAGGTGGGGGAAATCGGGATGCGACGTAGGCAAACGGACAGTACCTTTGCGAAAATATGATTCAATATTAAAAGTTCTTTCGTCACTGGAAAACGCGAAGATATTTCTGGAACGTACTATACTCAGTAACTCAGTGCTGTTTACTACAAGCGGCCTTGATTCTGTCTGGAGAACAGTTGAAACTCTATTAGTAGAAGGGGTGGGAGTGAAGTACATTAAAAAACTCAGGTACAATAAAAATTGAAGTAAAAATAAAATGATGTCCCTGTACAAAAACCATTTACCTTTTCTCAAAATATAAAGCACAATATTCTTGCTGATATCTTCTTACCAGGTAAATAGGCTGCTTCTTCTCTTTGGCATGTTTATTTTAGACGCTCTCCCCGAACGTCAGGTCCAATATTCCGGGTCCGTTCAACCTGTTTGTATATAACTCTTTTCCACATATTCTGTAAAATGTGAAGTTGTAGCCTCTCTTAGCAGATACAGTTCTTCCTTCAGAACACGAGTTCATACACAACGGCGGAATAAACACTAATATACGACCGGATAGTATACAGTAGGTCTATCACTTGGAACAGCTGTTGAGCTGTTCCAAGCAGAGCTGTCAAAAAAAATACAGTATATAGAATCTAGCTTTTAAGTTTGACAAATTTCCATTACGTTTTGCTACGCAAGAGTGGGACTAACTAAAATAAACAATTAAAACGTGTTTACTGTTAGATTAAATCCTAGTAATTAAAGATGATATTTGCCATTAAACATGACGAACTAATGACTGCTGAATGTGTTATATTATCTGGGTAGATCCTGTATATATTGTGGTAAATATTAGAGGTGTACTGTAAATCACTGACAGATAAGTGAAAAAAAAAATTTCATGCATTGAAGATTGAATATCATAATAGAACTGATTTAATATAATCGAAAAAAGAAATTAAACAGAAGAAAAAATTGCCACAGTTTTTTATCATAGTTTTGTAAGTCACGTCATTGATAGATAAACTGTCATTCTTATTACTTTTCGCAAGCTGATACATGCATTTTACAGAATTTCTTAATATTGTAACTTAATCTTTGTCATTTTTGTAAGAAAAAATTACTTCTAGGGATGTTATATTTCCCAAAAATATCCATTCTCTCTATTCTAATTGTGTAACAAATATGACAATTACAAATTTGTTAGATAAATTTTCCTAATTTTCCGTCCGATTTCACATGGACTTGGATTAACTCATCTGTCGTTCTGCTAGCAGTGCCAGACCCGACTCAGACTTGGACGTAGCTAACACGTATAATTTAACGAAATTATTCTTTTACAGAAGCACTTCTTTATGCAACACGGAAATTAAAAGAGAGGAACTGGTTGATATTTTTATGTAATTGTTTCCAGTGGGAAAGTCTATCAAATATCGATATATCTACTTATACCACTGTTATATTAATATAAATTATGGTGTATGCACAGTTATGAAGATCGTAATCTCAGCTATAATACGAACTTTGGTTCGAATGTCTACCATATTTCATTCAAGTTTATGGGCTTTGAAACAAGAAATTTTTTTCGATAAATTTAAGTCATTAAAACAAGAAAACTACTGAACTTAAACAGACTTTACCTATACCTTTACCTGTGTATGTATTTCTGTTTCAAGGAATTACACAGTTGTAAGATTTTTGCTGTCTGATTTCACATGGAATGTCCCGTATGACAAAATCATGAAATAAAAGACATCTATACATATACAGAACGCCAGGCAACCTTAAATACGGCGCTTTATGAGAATGTAAATGGGGAAAAAAACTTCTACCAAAACTAGTTTGTGATTTTTTGTCCTACCGCCACCTGGCAAGTATTGCTGGGGCCACATATTATGTGACTCACAAGTATTCGTCGTACAACTCCAACCGAAGTAATTATTTTCCTAACAATATTTTCTTATGATCTGGGGCTAAGAGGGATGAAGTTACAGGAGAATGGAGAATGTTACACAACGCAGAACTTGTCGCATTGTATTCTTCACCTGACATAATTAAATCCAGACGTTTGAGATGGGCAGGGCATGTAGCATTATGGGCGAATTCAGAAATGCATACAGTGTTAGTTGGGAGACCGGAGGGAAAAAGACCTTTGGGAAGGCCGAGACGTAGATGGGAGGGTAATATTAAAATGGATTTAACAGGGGTGAGATATGATTGTAGAGACTAGATTAATCTTGCTCAGAATAGATACCGATGGCGGGCTTATGTAAGGGCGGCAATGATCCTCCGGGTTCTTTAAAAGCTATAAGTAAGTATCTATTATGACTAATCTGTTCTGTATCTCTTCCCAGGTCGGTATCTCTTTCAGTGTTACCAAACCAAATTGTGTCATATGTTCAAGAAAGGCCGCCCTTTTTACTAAATATTCAGCAGCGACTTGGAAAAGGTTACGAACGTACTATAAAAATTGTGCTGCGTAATAATTTTGTTTAACCCTTAAACTGACAAAACTTCATTTCTCACTGTAAAGAAATGTCCATATTTGATATGTTGTACAATATTATAGTATTGTGTAATTTTGGTTAAATATAATTTTCCTACCAATTTTTTTCTATTGTTCTATTAATAGCATATACTATAGGACAATTTGTCAATTTAAGGGTTAAATAATTAATATAAATATGATTACAACATTTCATATTACAAAAAACAACCTACCTTCAAAAAACAAATAAAATGAAAAGTAAGGTTTCTCTTTCCAAAATTTGCTAGACTGCTTCTGATAGCTGATATAATAAAACAGTCGTTTCCCTGTTTATCCTTAAATCACACAAGATATGAATTACTTGAAAAAAATATATATTTTATTTAACGACGTTCGCAACTGCAGAGGTTATAACAGCGTCGCCGGTGTGCCTGAATTTTGTCTTTTACATCCCAGTAAATCTACTGACATGAGTCTGTCGCATTTAAACACACTTCAATGCCATCGACCTAGTCGAGATCGAGCCCGCAATCTCGAGCACAGAAGGCCATTGCTATAGTGACTACGCTACCTAGGCTGACACATGAAAATATAACCATGCATGACACAAAGGGTTTTCAAAGAAGATTTTTATGACAAGTAAGCACTTATCTTTGAACCCAAAATAGGATTTTAGATGTAAAAACATATCCAGAAGACGTTCAAAAGCAGGAATTTTGGCAAGCCATCTTGTTTAACTATACCTAATATCTTTTTTTTTACACGTGACCTACAAATTCGCGGTACTTTTTAATACTTTCAACACTAACTGTGTATGAATTAGGGTTACCAGCGCTCTCGTATTTCCCGAGATCTCCTGTATTTGCACCTAATTTTTAACAATCTTCCAGCTCCCGTATTATTCTTCTCTTCGCACATATTTCTCACTTATTTTTACCATAATGTAAAAATGTTTCTTTTAACATTTGATATTGGCGTGAATGATGATTGATTATAATCAATATGATTATGTGATGGATTTTGTTGTTCAAGAGAGGCATTAAAATATGCAGTCTTTTTAGGAAGTAATGCTTGCCAGAAATGAGTTTTAGTGCTCACCCGTTTAAAATCAAACCGTGTTAATGTAATGTACGTATAGTCATTGATTTTATGAAACCTCCTAGATGACAATACACAACATAATTTTCGGGAGGAAGAAAAAATTAATTGAAAATGAATGGGCCTACATAAGAATATGAAGTAGGCCTAATTCGGTAGCAAACATTAATGAATATGGTGAACATAAATTAAACCATTGAGGATCAGTGTAGGCCTATTGATATTTAATTATTTTTTCTTCCTTCTGAAAAATTATTTTCTGTACTAGCACATAGGAGTTTTCATAAAATCAACAACGATATGATAATTATTTATCTTTTAAAAACGTTACTTGAGCAAGTGCCCAGAATGTTGTGTTTTCTACAGCTTTCTTATCATAGAATCTCGGATTCTCTACTTACTCTGGTTCTCCTCTGGACGGTTGTAAACTGCACTACAAATAAATTGAAGGTTTAATCATTTATCATTTAAACTGCATTGAAAAGTTGTAGAGTTGAACACGTAAATTGCACTGAAGCAATGACTTGGTAGCCTATTGAATAATTTTGAGAGAAAAATTGTTCCGGGGCCGGGCATCGAACCCGGGACCTTTGGTTTAACGTACCAACGCTCTACCAACTGAGCTACCTGGGAACTCTACCAGACACCGATCCAGTTTTTCCCTCTATATCCACAGACCTCAAAGTGGGCTGACAGCTGTCAAGCAACCAAAGTTGAGTGCACACTAACTCTGTGCGACTTAAATTGTGGCTTTCTGTTAACGAACAGTGACGTGTATTATGCAAATCAAGCTTTCAGGTATAACTCCCTGTAAAGTTGATTTGAATAATTTTGAGAGAAAAGAGTTAGTGTGCACTCAACTTTGGTTGCTTGACAGCTGTCAGCCCACTTTGAGGTCTGTGGATATAGAGGGAAAAGTTGGATCGGTGTCTGGTAGAGTTCCCGGGTAGCTCAGTTGGTAGAGCGTTGGTACGTTAAACCAAAGGTCCCGGGTTCGATGCCCGGACCCGGAACAATTTTTCTCTCAAATTATTCAAATCAACTTTACAGGGAGTTATACCTGAAATCTTGAATTGCTTGGTAGCCTATTGTTTGCACAGACTGTACTACAACTTAAAAGTATTTCGAATAGTTTATTCTGCGTTTATTAAACACTCTTACTGTTTGGAAAAGCTGAAATAAGCATTTTTAGAGAAACTGAATCCATCAGTTTTTCCTTCTGGATAAACAGAAGTTTATTACAGAACTTAGATACTTAGTCACGCTATCTGATCTGTTCAAACATATTTCCTGTGCACAGCAATGTTATAGTAACAGTCAATACAAACATCAGTCCTGATATTATACTTGCAAGCAAGGTGATGCGTTTGACTCACGGAAGAGAGTAGCCCTACAACCGCATGCAGCTCTGTAAACTTGAGTACAGCCCGAACCAAATTTCCTGCAAAACTTAATAAAAGGAGACACAACAATTTACTACATTCAGTGCAATTTACATACCGGAAGTTTGAGCTTCGGTCCAATTTACTACCGCCCTTCCCTCTGATTTGATGACTTTTGTTTTCGATGCGTTGTTAAAATTATTCCACTCCCTGCGCTAGTGGACCTGAATACACAAGAACTTTTAAATAGCCTTCGTATGACATACGAGAGGTGAGTCCCTACGGTGCATGAGTTTTCCGAATCTTCAGCTAGTGACGCAGGCGATCCAGGTTTTAGTTCCGTTCGGCATGGGATTTATCATGAAAACATCCATAGTGACACTTGTAGCAGTTGGGGTTTTCCTTGGGGTTCTCCCGTTTCTCCCGTGTTACGCATCAACACCATTCAGTCCGAGGTTCATTACATAGCATTCCTCGATTTTCGGCTGGCGCTACACGGGGGGGGGGGGAGATGGTTTAGAACCGAGCGAAGCTTAACACAGCGTGCCTTAACATAGTCTACTGGTGTGAGATGAGAATGAGCCCGCTGAGAGATTAGAACAACAAATATATATATATATATATATATATATATATATATATATATATATATATATATATACTGGCCTTCTATGCCCAACGTTGCGCGTTCGATCCCGGGCCAGGTCGATGGCATTTAAGTGTGCTTAAATGCGACAGGCTCATGTCAGTAGATTTACTGGCATGTAAAAGAACTCCTGCTGGACAAAATTCCAGCACATCCGACGACGCTGATATAACCTCTGCAGTTGCGAGCGTCGTTAAATGAAACATATTTATTTATTTATTTACTCACTCACTCATTTATTTATTTATTATTTATTTATTATTTATTTATTTATTATTTATTTATTTATTATTTATTATTTATTATTCATTTATTCATTTATTCATTTATTCATTAATTCATTTATTCATTCATTTATTCATTTATTCATTCATTCATTTATTTATTTATTTATTTATTTATTTATTTATTTATTTATTTATTTATTTATTTATTTATTTATTTATTTATACTGAAAGGGACGATAGGGTATACTTAAATGAATAGAAAACCTATATTATGTTTTGCGATTAAATGCACGGTTAATTAGAAAATTAATTTGAAAGTTTCAGCAGTCTGGAAACATCACCGCTAACACACCCCTCTTCCTTCTTTCCGTAATACAGATATAAGAGATCAACGAACTCAGATCTGTCTCCCTAGGTCAGTTATGTTAAAATGAGCCATACATGGCATTTGTTATAGCCGTGTTTTGTCTTTTCTACAATGGCCAGTTGATTGGCAGTTCAGCTGAGAGTTCGATTGCTCGAATTAAGTTGTTTATCTCTTGTCATAGTAAACATACCGTATTTTTTTTTTACACAGGACAAGAAATACGGTATATGCTTACTTTCTTTGTAAAGGGATAAATATCGACACACTAACAAACAAACTTGGCTTTTCTGGATATGTAGCTTGAAGCATTACAATATTGAAGTCGTGGGATAATAATAAGAGTAATATTTTACTTACAAATGACTTTAATCGGTATAGTATATTATAGTATAGACTTTACAGACGTACGTGCAGTATAAACTGTACAGACATACTATAACCCAGTTCTCAATACGTTATGAACACTTGGTGAAAAAGTAAAAGATGTATAATCTTGGCAAAAAAAATTCCGACTACCATACGCTAAATCACCTTCGGAAAATTTCGGTTGCTTCTGCGACAGCTTAAGTTTGAATGTGAACTAATTTCTTCTGCATGACTCCCCTTGTTTATCCTTTGTTTTGTTTGTTTATTGCTTTTTCTGTCTGTTCATAGACAAAGTGTTACAATAGCTAACATATAACATATATTATATATATATATATATTGAAGGGGTCAATTAGTGCAAAATAAACGTTCTTTCTCCGGTCGTGAGAACCAGGTACTATCCTCTCTAACGCTAATTTCACATCTTCTGAAAATATTTCTAGACACAAGCTGAATTTCATCTCTATCGACGGATTGTACCCTAGGTACATAGTCCGTTTTATTCAATTTATAAACGTCTGTTGTCACGCAATGCTTTAGTATTTACATTTTTTCTTGTCGCTTTTCAAGCTGGTGTCTTGGTTATGCCTGCTTGTTGAGCTAACATACTTAATGATTTCGTGGTAGACTGGTCCTGTTTTAGTCTATAGCCTATCATCGAGTTTTTCTTGTGTTATATCGCGATTTATGCGCATTTTTTGTATTTTAAATTTAACTGATTTCTCTCCTTTTTAAATAATTTTCTACATATTCGCACAATCTATTCACCCAGGAGGGTCTGCTTACAATCCCATGAGTAATGTTAGTAACAGGAGTACTTTCAAAGAAGCTTAAAATAAAAAAATAGAATCAATATCACTATCCAAAAGAATAATACTAAACAACATATTTATAAGTAAAATTAAAGCAAAACCACCTCTTCTATATTCAACATTAACCCTTTGTAGCACAAATTAATTGTTTATGTTTTTCATTTCATGGATCATAACAAAACTTCGATCATTTTTTTTCAACATTTTAACTCAGCAAACAATTTCAAAACATAGATGCACCTCTATATATACTCAAGAGGTGGTTCCTTGGTGTAATATCTGTGCCAGAAAATTTAGGAAGGAAGAAAACGGTGGTTCTTCTGAACAACTACTATGCCGCAAAGGGTTAAAAACAGAAACCAACTTCGATTCACCCTCAGCAAAATGAAAAGGAGTACGATTGGTTTCTGCTAAACAAGAAGTAAACCAAACTATTGACAAAGGGAAAGTTAAAATATATATATATATATATATATATATATAAACCTGAAAATCATAAAATTCTATTAAATAATTACCTACGAAAAATACAAAAGACGATGAAATTAAAACCAATCTGAATTCCTAAGTTTTGATTAATAAGTACAGTTTTTTTACTTCCTGAAAAAAATTATATTTTGGAAATGATCGGTTTTGTTCGCAACCTCCACAATTCATCAGGATGTTAGTCTATAGGAATAATACTCGTATGAGGTCCTTCATTTTTTTCATCTTCTAAAAATTACAGGTTTCGAATGATATCCATAAGCATTATTGGCCACCAGTCCCATACATTGGCCTAAGTTTCACGAGAAAATTCCTTCCCCATGAGGACTCGACCCAGCGAATATTCCGTAACGCGAGATTTCGTAATACAATTTTGATAGTAGTAGTAGTAGTAGTAGTAGTAGTAGTAGTAGTAGTATGAAATGTGTTAGATTATATTTATGTAATACGCGGCCTCGAACCGTAGCGAATGAAATAGTGTACTCACAAGGACAGCCCAGCAGCCAGTTTCGCTCTCTTTCCACGGTAGTCCAAATCCAACTGAGGGACAGTCTGCTAGAATCAAATGTCTGGTCAGTGCCTTTGCGTGACTCATAGTTCATACCACACTAATGTGACAGGTTTCGCGTAACAAATCCTTCAAGCAAGTTGTTCTTACACAGTGGTATTGAACAGTGGGTCTTGGGAGTTAATTTGGTAATGATTCTTTCAGTATATGACATAATTCATACCTGACATGTAATGCTGAAACGTAACAATCGTTTCTTGGTCACTTTAGACTACTACTTTGTCATTAACGAAGTTTAAAAACTCAGTAAATGTGTGTGTGTGTGTCCAATGCCCACCCACTTCACTTGCGTGATTCGGGTTCCGCATGCAACGGATAGATGGCAGAACTGTGACCCATTTTCTAGCTGTACACCACTTCGGTGGGTCGCATTGTACATGATGTGTATCTGTGGAAAGTTATGTCGTGTATTAGGGTGAGTGTATGTGTAAGTGTTCGTGTAAGTGTAGTGTCTGGAATGAGTGATAATGATGAAGATGAGGAAGGGAGAAGGGGAAACCCGGTGCCGGCACGTAGCCTACTCCTGTCGAGTAGCACCAAGGGGGCCGCCAGGCTTAACGTCCCCATCCGATGGACGAATCACTATCAACAGTGACATATGCCTTCTCTTCATATTCCCGAGGTAGAAATTTTATATTAAAATGTCTGACTCCGCCGGGAATCGAACCCGGGCAGGCTAGTCTGGAGGCAGACATACTCAGTAAATGTAGAAATTCTTATATATTCCTGGTATAAGTCATTCGTTATTTCGTGAAACCAAATGCTTGTGTGCACCCTAGCATATACACTGCGATTCACCCCTTGAGGTTACTGTGGTCTTTATGGGGAAGACGATGTTCCCACACTTTCCCTCACTTTCGCTTTTAAAGACGTTGCCGCGACAACGGCCACGATGGTCAGAATGTAGTTTGTTACCTCGGCCTGCGACTGCACTACTACTTACGTGAAACACATTACACTCTTTTTTTCGACTGTAAGTCTAATCACGTACAGTACAGTATTTACAAAACATTCAGAACAGAGTATTGTCAAGATATTTAACTCACCTGCCAGCTGCATTATTAGTCTGGTAGCGCCGCAACACCCAAGTCAGAGTCAGAATCGACGTCATCGTTGTCGCTATCGTCGTCAGAAGAATCTTCTAAATTTATGATGACGCTGTCATGAATAACGTCCAGCAAACAGTCAGTGTCCCACATGTGTTGCTCGATACTTTTAATATGAGAGACAAAATTCCTCCACTGCTCGGGCGTCACATCGTTTACACTGGCTTCCACAAGCTCCTGCATCCTATTTAAATTAAATGTGTTATTTTCTAGCGCAACTTTCCTTTTAATCTGGCTCCAGGTCTCTTCTATTGGGTTAAGTTCGCAATGATACGGGGGTAAACGCAGCACTTCATGTCCATATTTCTTCGCCATTTCGTCGATTATGAATTTGGGCTCATAGAGAGGACGGACAAATTCCACTAGTTTCAACAATTCAGTCTTAAGCATGGAAGTATCCCATTGTACGCCCTTGCTTGTGAGCCAAGACTGAATTGCTAATTTAGTATTGTTTTTAGTTGGAAGTCTTTCAGTTTTCCTAGAATAGATAGTCGCGTTGTCCAATACAATGACACTGTTTGGTGGAATGTTCGGAAGAAGCTTCTCTTTGAAATATTTCTCTTACATGGGACCGTCCATCTCATCATGGTAATCTCCATCCTTTTTTCCGTGGTACACCAATTGGGCTCCTGGAATGAAGCCGTTCTCGGTACCGGCGTGAACTAATATAATGCGTCCACCTTTCCCTGATGGCAGCTTGTTCCCTGTTGTAAGCAATTTCCTTCTTGCATCTAATGCTGAGGTTATTGTCTTGTCAATCCAAGATTTAGAAGTAGTGGAGCCTGCGTTTATCCAGGTTTCATCAGTATACACAATACTTCTGTTCGCAGCTCTATGACGTTTGATAGATCGCAGATAGCTGTGACGCCAAGCAATAATATCGTCTCTGTCTATCAATAATGGGTTTCTCTTTCTTTTCACAAATTCAAAACCCATGTCAATTAAAAGCCGTCTCAGTGTCGATAATGATATGTTTGGAAGATCAGGATCAGCGTCGAGAACAGATTTTAACTTTTTTAAAGTGGGTAACTTATTCTGTCTATAGAAACAAGGAACTTGCCTTCTAATACCAGACTGAGTCAGTGAATCATATAACTGCAGCCTAGTCTTCTGATTTCCAGGGCTTGTCTTCTTCACTGGAGTTGATAGTTTTCCAGCTGTAAGGAATTCTTTTTTTATCGCAAGTACTAGCTTGTATGAAAATCCGGTAGCATCTGCAGTCTGCTTGGCAGCCTGAGCCACAGAACAAGCGCCACTGTTCCTAAAGTACTTATATGCATTCAGCACTATTCCTCTCTCTTTGGAATTCAGTACTCTTATTTTCACACTTAGCTTATTGTAACATTCAGGCGATTTCTCCATATTTACAAGTTGTTAACTACCTATTGAATGTTTTGAAACACTGCACTAGATTATTAGGTCTATGTGTTAAGGCTATAATATATTATATTTATATATATGTACACTTACACTATTTCACTAAACCACAACGAATCACTTCCAATGGCTTTTCTTAACGCTATAATATATGTATATAGGCTACACTCTCACTATTACACACGCAATAATATCAGCGGTCAATGTTTTTGAAGCAGATAGCTCAGTAGCTTACTCGGTCAACGACAGAGTACGACTGACTAGAAAGAGACAAGGGAAGAGTGACACTTTGCAACACGGTATGATGAATGTTGCTAAGTTTCAGGTATAATCCCAAACCTAACACATAGACAGAAGGATCTGGAGACGAAATATTGCAGCAATGCACGCTATTCCTTTTCTTCAGTAACCTCAAGGGATGAATCGCAGTGTAGTAAAAACCTTATGGTGGGGGTAAGTGAGCTTGCTTGCTATGAGTAGAAGCGTAGAAAGGAAGACAATCTTCTCAGTTCACTTTCTTTTTCCCTTGACGCGCAGGTAGGTTTCACGAGATACCGAATGGCCTATAGTCTAAACTGCTCTTTTTTTTGTCGTTCTTGGCAACATAATAACAATGTATTTATCCTTAGCAGTTTCACTATTAAAATAAATTCTTTCCTTGACAACCAACAAATAACCAACAATAAAACTCAAAGAGAGTTTCCGTGGTCAGGATGTTGGCTAGAGGTACAAGGTTCGATTTCCAGGCTCGGCTGTAAAGGAATTTTCTTTGATGAATAGAGGTTCCCTCGGTGCCTAGACATCTAGAGTCTGGAAATTTGTATGATTTCAAGTGTTATTGCGAGTGTGCCGGATTGTTAATCAATTTATAAACTACAGTGTATCAGATCTTGGAGAAGAATGGAGCGTGTGTGAAATGGAAATACAGAATAAGAAAAGAGGTTGTGCTAGAAACAGTGGCTGGGTCATTGCCTAAGAATAAACTGCCTACTGAAGGATACACTGGAAGTTCCGGAACGAAGATATCAGATGATAGACAACCTTAAGATATACGGATCGTATGCGTAGAGTGTAGACTAATAGAAAATATTGAATGCTGGGTTTGCAGTGAAATACCTGCCCTTGAGCAGAAAACTGTGAATGAATGAATATCAGGACTGTCACTGGGCAGAAGCCTGAAAACATGACTGTCTCAACGTCACATTATTGACAAATAACGCCATCAATGAGCACAACCAGAAATGACTACATAAAAGATGCTAAGAAGTTAATAATTAAACAAAATCACAATCAACACATTACCAAGAATAGGCCTAAAATTTAAAATGTAAAATCTCTTATACACTCAGGTTTAGATACCAGTAGAGTATAAAATAGTACAGTATATTCAATGCGAGAATAAATCGATGTTATTCTCTCATGGAAATTATCACCCTCCGCTACGTCTCGGACACTAAATTATCCACTCAGGAATAAAATCCTACTTTACTCCCTTGTACCATAAATTCTATTTTCCAACACTTATCTATAAAGTAGCAATTTAATCATTAAAGTCTCGTTACTAAAGCAATACTTTAACAATGGAGATGAACAAAATTTTACTTTAATCACTGGAGAGTGAGGCCGTGTCTCAAAGCTACATTTTCAGCTGAAGTGAACTAGATTGTTGACTAAATAGCCGGATGTGACGTCAGAAGTCATGATTCAAAGCTACATAGTGCATAGCAATCAAGTCCGTAGTAGCTAGTCAACGAAAATGCTTGCTTGATTGATGACTTGTTCACTAAACAAACATGGATACCTCATCAGCAATTGGGGTTTTGAAATCTGAAAATGCTTTAGAAGTGAAATAATGTAAATAGGTATAATGTAGAATAACACGTTAACTTTGAACACTGACATTGTTAGTACCTTCTGTACAATGTTTTAAACATTACTGTAATATATTAAGCCCTAATCTTTTCCATATAACGGTGATATAACTCTTAATGAAACTGCATTAGGACACTGCTTTCTTAATTTAGTGCTGCACCGTAATGTTGTGGTTTTTAGAAAAAAAAATCTATGAAAAAGGCCATGTTTCAAGCATACAATGTCCAAAGCTGCCCAATGTGTAGTTTACAAGTCACCTAGTTGCTAGTCACTAGTGTGCAGTATTGACTTGAGCTTTGAGACACGGCCTAAATAAAGCAGCAATTTAGCTGAAATACATTTACTATGCAAGGCTTTATCAATTTTAATCAGTAGTGAATAGTGTAGCAAATTTTTAATTTTAGCTAAAGATAGGAAGACGCTTTGGTTTCTTTGTGAGCGTTGAAAATATTATTGCATAGCGCAAGTGAATCAAGACTTTTGTACCCACTTGTGGAAATTAACACGCTCAGCTACACCTCGCGTACCAAACATTCCGGTCACGAATAAAATACGTCTTGATTTTCTAGTAGCATAACGTGCGAATTCTAGATGACCTCTGGAAAGAGAATTAAGAAAGAGACTAGTGAAGTGCTTTGTGTGAAGTGCTTTGTGTGGAAACATGGACATTACGACGAAATCAAGAGAAACGAATACAAGCATTTGAAATGTTTGAAGTACATGTAAGTCTTAAAACAAGCTTATTTAATTTTTCCAAACTCGTCGTTTTTTTTGCCTGTCCGGATTTCCGGATTAAGCGAAGTCCGGCTTATCGGGGTCCGGATTAACAATGTTTTACTGTATATTCAAGAATATTCAATTTCTGTAAACGTTTTTATATTTATTTATTTATTTTTTTTATTTTATTGGGTTATTTTACGACGCTGTATCAACATCTAGGTCATTTAGCGTCTGAATGAAATGAAGGCTACAATGCCGGTGAAATGAGTCAGGGGTCCAGCACCGAAAGTTACCCAGCATTTGCTCGTATTGGGTTGAGGGAAAACCCCGGAAAAAACCTCAACCAGGTAACTTGCCCCGACCGGGATTCGAACCCGGGCCACCTGGTTTCGCGGCCAGACGCGCTGACCGTTACTCCACAGGTGTGGACACTATAGTGGAATTAAAACAACAATCGAGTTATAATAGGTTGTCATAGTCTTTCTAACAAGTTTCATGTCCTGTTTCTCCAAGTATTGCTAGAACATTTTAACGAATGTTAAACTCTAAACAGTTTTTATATACATTTTTTTTTCATGTCTTCAACACTACATACTTTGGCTTAACAGATTGTTAAGTGTTTATTAACTTTAAATGTAGAATTTTAGGAAGTTAACTCATTTGACAGATAGTTAAATATGGCGATGACTTCACAGCTGTTCAACAGAAGTTGTGAAAATAATATTTTATGCCTCTCTTTAAGGAATGTTTCGTGAATGACTGATAATATAACATTTAAAAGACACTTTGGAAAGCTAATATAGGGAAGATATATTCAAAAGTGAACTGATTATTATCATATTGGCTGCTTATTTTGATACTGAGCTATTATATATTGAATTTTTAGAAAATGTGGCATCTCAACGTGGCAAGGTAACTGGGAATAATGATTTATATACTATGCATGATACTTAATTTATGACGATATCGATTTTCAAAACAAGTAGGACTCGAAATTTTACAAGAAATTTGAACCAGATTTGAATATCCTACAAACAGAAATAGATCACTTTCTCCAATTCAGCATCTATTATTTACTCTTGATTCTATGATGCCGGCTCTTTTCAACTATCTATAGCCAATGTCAATAGTGTTTAAAAATACACAGTGAGTATTATATTAAGAAATTGCTTCTTTGAGAAGTCATATGTTAACATTAGTGCTATAATCTTACTTTATAATAACATTATTATTCAATAGTAGCCACCTACAACTTTCTTTTGTCTTCTCCTTTATCGATCATGGACTACTATACCAGGTTATAATTTTATACACGTTTCATGACTTATTCCACAATACAGAATTTAAAGAATAATATCAGCCAATAAACAATTGCCTTACATGTGCAAAATCATTACCAACTCCTATCGAGTGGTTAAAATAATATTAACGACTGCTGTAGTGTAGTTTGTTTTAAACAAAATTATGTTGAAGAAATTAAAAATATATTTAAAAACGTTAAAAATAAACAGGCTGTTAATTTAACACTAGGTGAGCCAAATTAACCATTTTGTTTAGAAACTGGCCATTAGAATAACAATTTCATCTTCGATTGCTTTTAAATCCCTCCTCATTCAGAAGTCTCGTTATCTATGCTGAGTAACTTCTGCAGTTTAAACAAGCGTTAAATAATGTTTAACAAACTCTTAGATACGTCCAGTAAACACTCCAAGGTACAGTTATGTTTCTAAGTACAACTTGTGCGGCCAACTAGATAAGCCTGAGAATCGATAACATCCAAAATCAAGCTTGTAAATTGTATGTCAATTTACATTCAATTTAGTTCGTGTTCTTAACTTATTCCTGCATTATTTTCTGCAATTGCTCGTGATATCTTGAAATCTGTACTAATTGAGACAAACTATTGCATTGTTTATGCAATATACCTGGGAATGCTCCTCTACAAACTTAAAAAATCACGCACATAGGCGTAAAACCATCATTGAGAACAAAATGTTTTCAATAACGAACACGTAGGCCTAATATTCGGATTAAGTCTCTATTGGATTGTATGTCTACGATGTATCGAATTGTATCAAATAAAATAGAAAAGTGAGTTTCTTTAATGAAAATAATAACAATTAAATCCCTGTATTTTGGGTCCTATCACCACGGCATGGCGCGTCCTCAGGTTGTGGATAGAGGAGACGGTCTCCATAATATAGGCTATGGAGGGTATCTGCGAATTATATTGAATAAGCCGTCACGGACAGCTAATAAGGTGTGGTCCTCCAGCTTGGGGGTTGGGGAAAGGGCTAACAACCCATTACCGTAAAAAAACAGCTTTTTACGAAATCCCAAATTAAGCCTCGGAATGTGACTGATTCTCCAAAAAAAGGAACAAGGTTATGAGATTTGGTTCTTGGAATGTCACAAATCTATATAAAACAGGAGGGTAACATTAGTAGCAAACGAACTAGCTAGATATAAAATAGATTTTGTGGGAGTACAAGAGGTTAGATTAGATGGGAATGGCATACCAGAAATAGGAGATTAGGCCTACTTGTTGTATCATGGGGAAGGAAACAAAGACCAGAACATTGTGCGACATGGAAATATAAAAATTGGAAATTTATCCTTCGAAGAGGTGGAAAAATTCAAATATCGTGGAAAAATTCAAATATCTTGGAGCAACAGTAACAAATATAAATGACACTCGGTAGGAAATTAAACGCAGAATACATATGAGAAATGCCTGTTATTATTTCGTTGAGAAGATTTTGTCATACAGTCTGCTCTCAAAAAAGCTGAAAGTTAGAAATTATAAAACAGTTATATTACCGGTTGTTCTGTACTGTTGTGAAACTTTGATCCTCACTTTGAGCGAGGAACAGAAGTTGAGGGTGTTTGAGAATAAGGTGCTTAGTAAAATATTTGGTGCTAATAGGGGTGAAGTTACAGGAAAATGGAAAAAGTTACACAATACAGAACTGCATGCGTTGTTTTCATCTGACATAATTAGGAACATTAAATCCAGACGTTTGAGATGGGCAGGGCATGAAGCACGTACGGGCGAATCCAAAAATGCATGTAGAGTGTTAGTTGGGAGGCCGGAGGGAAAAAGACCTTCGGGGAGGCCGAGACGTAGATGGAAGAATAATATTAAAATGGATTTGAGGGAGGGATATGATTGTAGAGACTGGGTTAATATTGCTAATGGTAGGGACCGATGTCGGGCTTATGTGAGGACGGAAATGAACCTTCGTGTTCCTTAAAAACCATAAGAAAGTAAAGTAATAACAATTAAATACTATTATTTAATGTTTGTTTTAAATTGTAACATTTGTAATATATAGAGGGGCACGTATATTAACTATTTTTAATCTTTGCTTGTACAATGCGGGTAATATTCCTTCAGAAGACAATGTAGGGTACTGCATTCACCACCAAGCTGTGCCGTGAATAAAAGAAAATTAGAAGGAAAGTCCTAAATGGGATGGATAATTATTTTCATTGCTGTTTGAAATTTTCAAACAATTTATTTAGTAAGTTAACTCAAATCAATGGCCTCAATAGTCGTCGTCTCCATCATCATCATCATCATCATCATCATCATCATCATCATCATCATTATCATTACCACAATTATCAGTCTACCATCACCATCGTCAAATCGAAGGCAGGTTTTGTAAGACCACTCTGCTCCCAAAGAAATGCCGTGTCTCTGGCTCTAGCGCTAGTTCACTGTTCTTTCTTCCATGCGACCCGGGTTCGATTCCTGGCCAGGTCGTCATGGAATTCGTGGTGAAAATAGCGAGACGTTGCAGAGGGGTTTCCTCGGGGAACTCCCCATTCTCTAGCTTATCACGACTCGCTTGTAGGTGGAACTTGGATCCGTTAGGCTGTAGGTGGATGCTTCACCTGTCAGCATCGGATTCAAGAGTGTCACCTAAGGCACCTGTTGGATTTGAACTATCATTGCTTATATACAACTGTAGCATATAATCACAGTAGCAACTTCGGTTCAAGGCTTTATAACTTGATAATAGATAAATTCCCAAACATACAATTTGCTAATGTTCCTTATTTCAAAAAATCTATTTAAAAATTGGTGTTAACAGAGAAAATTTAATGTTCAATTATTGTGTTTTTTTCCTTCTTCTTTTTTTCTTCTATTACTTTTTACTCTGTTATTCAATAAAATGTCATAACATTTACTTGTGTGGAATGCCCCCTGAGCACGAGTATGTATGTAACTACTCTTTCTCAGGGTGCTAGAGAGTTCTTATATTAAAAAAATCAATATGTATCTTTGTTCTATCAATAAAGTATTATTATTATTATTATTATTATTATTATTATTATTATTATTAGACTATATAGAGCGCACAATGGGACAAATCAAAATATCCCGGTTTCCCCACTCGCCCCTCTGTAAAGGCTAGTGGCTGGGCTGTCTTAACTCTTTTCTGAAATCATTAATTTCTGTTAGGAATTGGACGTCTACGTAATATTATATAACTGTTTAAAATAACTTAAAAAAGGACCTCGTTAAATAATTAACTGTCACGTGATTCCCCCCCTTTCTACGACCCTGCGACAAAACCACTTGGATGGACAATAGATAGCATGTCTGAGTAATTTTATCTTTTCGGATCAGGGAGAAGTGAAGATTGAATTTACAGTTCGTAAGGTACTCTTTTTTTTTTTTTTTTTTTTTTTTTAGAGTAAGTACGGAATTATTTCAACATGAGTTACTAGTACGAAGGATGAAACTGGTAATTGAAATTAGGTACAATAGTCTATAGCAGTGATCGTCAA
This sequence comes from Periplaneta americana, assembly GCF_040183065.1. Taxonomy (NCBI): domain Eukaryota; kingdom Metazoa; phylum Arthropoda; class Insecta; order Blattodea; family Blattidae; genus Periplaneta; species Periplaneta americana. The sequence goes on along the minus strand of NC_091132.1, from coordinate 84,241,440 downwards.
CTCGACTGAAAACGGGCATGGGCGCTCAGCAATGCTTCCGTGCGGGGCAAGCGTGCATTACCTCACGCTCGGCATTATACAACCCTATCTCCCGTTCAGTAGCGGCTCTTGGCAGAAGCTAGCTGCAATGTTAAATAGAAGTAGTAGGCTATGTCTCAACAGTCGTCAGGAATTTCATTCACAGTTTCAAGACTTGAACGTATGATGTCAGATTTCAAGATTTTCATAGCCTAGCGTTGGGGAAAACCGTTCTTTTTCTGGAACTTTTCCAAGAGTTTCGTTTCCAAGAAAGTACTAGTTCCAAAGAACAGTTCAGAAATAATAGCAAGCGTCTGACATAACGTAATAATCACCAAAATGTTATATTGTTTCGGAACTAGTTCCGTTTTCAAAAATCTTAGACCATAATGCAATTCGAATCATGACAGCTCTTACAGTCAGATGTAACAGTAATTTATACAAACCATAAAACATCGCAATAATTTGATCATTCCTCTTGTTAAATAAGGGATATTACTATTACGTCCTATTAGTCTGTATTAAAACTTCTTAATTTATTTGTAATAAACATTGAGATTAGTTGGGCTACATTTGTACTGTTGTTATCGTAGTCATTCATTCAAAGTGTTCTGCCCAAGGGCAGGTATTTCACTGCAAATCCAGCATTCTCCAGTCTTCCTATTTTCTGCCTTCCTCCTACTCTCCTCATATGATCCATATAATATCTTATAATATCTTAATGTCTATCATCTGATATCTTCTTCTGCCCCAAACTCTTCTCCCGTTCACCATTTCTTCCAGTGTATCCTTCAGAAGGCAGATATGTTACAATATACAAATTTTATAACACAATACAGTGAGGTATATAAATTTGTGTAATTTTTTTCATTCTATATAGTAAAACAGTGACTTTGAAATAATAATAATAATAATAATAATAATAATAATAATAATAATAATAATAATAATAATAATAATAATAAAAAGGTAAAGGTGTCCCCGTAACATGCCATGAAGGCACTTGGGGGGCATGGAGGTAAAGCCCCATGCTTTCCATGACCTCGACACTAGAATGAGGTGGTGTGGTCGGCACCACGCTCTGACCGCCTTTTACCCCCGGGAAAGACCCGGTACTCAATTTTATAGAAGGCTGAGTGAACCTTGGGGCCGTTCTGAAAGTTTGGCAACGAGAAAAAATCCTGTCACCACCTGGGATCGAACCCCGGACCTTCCAGTCCGTAGCCAGCTGCTCTACCAACTGAGCTACCCGGCCGCCCAATAATAATAATAATAATAATAATAATAATAATAATAATAATAATAATAATAATAATAATAGGCACAATCTCACAATTTGATTTTATTTTCATTCTTATTGCTATATTAATAGCAACCTATGTAATTGAAGCTGATTCGCCAATCAGATTGATTATTTAATATTTAAACGCGCCCTGCAAATTCATTGTAGTAAAAATTTCGCTCTCCTTCCAACATACTCAATTCTGAAGGAACTACTGTACATCCAAGGAGAACATTTAGGCTGGAACTGTTATGGTCTCTGAAAGAGTATCTGGAATGTTCCAGACAAGATAGTTGGATGATACGTTACACAGTATTCCAGTTCCTATTAGTAAAATTCTGTCAGAAACTCCTACTGTTATTTTGGAACAGAGTTTTCCGACCTATAGTTCTTTTTTTTTGGAACTGTTATTTTCTCGGAACTGTTTCGAAAGTACTGTTATGTTATTTTTCCCTATCTCTATCATAGACCCATCTCCTGTGGATGTAGACTGTGCTCCTGCTTAGCTTCAGCTAGAAGTGACAGACTGATAGTGTGATAATGAACTAGGTGATATGCGTACTGTATAAAAGCAGGAAAAAGTCTGTGTGATTTTTATTCACATTTTCCATTAGTCGGATTTCTCAGGCTTTATCACCAGCTTTCGACAGACTATACATGTTCGGATCCACATACATATACGAACGAACATTGTTTTCTTTAATGAAAATAAGTAAATCCCACCACAGAACTAGCTAATTCATCTGACCACAATCTACAAAATTTTCTCAGTTCATGCACTACCCAGATCATGGTGCATAATATTAAACAATCAGTACGCAATAAAGAGGATAAAAAAAACTCGTAAAATTAGCATTACAGAAGATCAGGAAATATTTTTACTAATGGTCATGCATTAACAAAATGAAAAGAAAAAGTAGAAATTTAAAACGCAGTATACTATTTAGTTTTATTCAGCTTTCATTTCATCCCTAAATTATCAACCAATTGCTTTCATAAATGTAAATACCAGTATTAGGCATTCACATTACTTAAAGTTTAAGTATTAGAAACATTTATTATCACGAAAAAGCAGCCACCATCGCAAGCCTCCGCTGTGCCCGCGGCAGCGAAACACGAGCGCAGCGGGCTTCAGAGCTGCCTGAGATGACGTCACAGGGCATCGAGTTGACGACCACTGGTCTATAGTGATATAATTTTCACAAAAGACCTGAAGCATGTATCGAAATGAACGGCCACTATTTTCAAAAATATGTTTAAATACCAATATTATGATTATTTTTCAATTTAACTTCATTCTCTATATTGTACGCTAATGTGCTATATGCAGTATAATGTACAGTACACTGCATAATGAATACGTCCGCATGGATAGCTCAGTTCGTGAGTAAAAGCACTCATTGTTAATACAGTACTGTATTTTAATTAAACAAAAACCTAATGAAAATGATCAAACTCAAAATAACCTATTTCCTACTTTACGTAAATGGAAGAACTACTTTTGTTCCCTCCTATACCTAATAAAGTGATTTGTACGAGTATTTTACGCCAGTATCATCAAACTCCAGTCGTGGAAGGAGGTAGCAAATGATGTTTCCGGTTTGCTAGTGAAAATAAAATGATGCCCCTGTATAGTTCGAACTGTTTTCACTAGGGACAGTGCTCACAATAGTTACTTTTCTTAAAAGTGTCGAGATCTCTCAGAATGATCCATTTTGTAATATCAGTCTCTCTTTGTTGCCGTCTTGTCAAACATCACTATCTCCATCTATTTGTTTGAAAGTTAAAGCGTAAATAGTATATGACGATATGTACTATTTATATCGCAGCGTTCATATTTATGTAGGCGATATTCGAGAAGAATCATTTCGCACTGGAGATTGAGTCTTGTGTTATTTCAGTCGCGAGACAAAGGTCATACGTTCATCATTTGCCAAATAAGTACAAAATACATGGTCAGTACAGTATTAACAAAGGAGACATTGCGCAGTGCCTTCATATGTCACATTTCGTAATGTCTGCTTAAGAATTACATCTATTGGCCGTTTACCTTCGCCTCTAATGTGCAATTTTCGAAGTAGAAAGTGTGGCTTCGAAAGTTGTCAAGGCCGCAGGCCTTGCAAATGACATAACTGGTATCATTATTCGAGGACTGAGGGCCAAGAAATCAAGCCATGTGATATTTCTTCTTCTTCTTCTTCTTCTTCTTCTTCTTCTTCTTCTTCTTCTTCTTCTTCTCTCTAGGAAGGAGGGATTTTATGCACAATCATAAGGACGAAAACTATTTGCAGTTAGATGAGGCTTTGATAAAGAAGTACTGCATAATGGGTTGCAGGACATCCCTCAAAGTCCATACCTGGATGTTCACCTTGGTCAATGCATGGAGAATATGGGAGCATATTCGGAGGAGCAGGGTGAGCATTTGCACCAGGATATAATGGACTTTGAACGCTTCTACCAAGGACAGTACAATGAGAACATGACAGGAGATTACATTTAGGGGCTAGTTCTTGAAAGTAATGTTGTGTATAGGCCTAAATGTAAATCTCGAAAAACCACCCATTTATAATATATTGTATTGATTTTTGTATAAGGTGAGTGCAAATACGTTTCAATTTGGATTCACATGTTGTTTTTCTGACTTCAATCGCCTATCTTACAGTTGAATTAGGCAAACGTACAAAAAAGCATTGTCCTGATCACAAAATAAAAGTTTGAGATGAATAATACATAGGTCTACCTTCTATACTTTTTAGGTATAAATAATTAGAAAATGTCACTCATTACCCAGAAGCAAAAAATCATGTTACATATTGTCAGGGTTGCCAGATTTTAGATCTACCAAGGAGGAATAGCCTTTTTCACCATATATAGTACTTATGTTGTGTCTTAAAGAAAGAGTGATATGAATATGGGCAGAGTTGACATTTTTATGACTATTAAATAAATAAATAAATAAAAATAAAATATTATCCCGCAGCTGAAAAAAGTAATATGAATATCAAAATTGCGATTTGAATAAAAGACATGTTGTAGATACAGCTATCCAAGTACAAACAATATTTATCTGGCTGTAAGTTATATCACTTTCTCTGGCGTCTTTCTGAAGGGCTTGTGGCAATAATATGTTATGTCAAATTATAAATGACTTAATAATAGCTCTGTCCGGCATCACATGTGACAAAATATTAATTAAATTTCAATGTTTATTAATTGATAATAATAAAATTTATTTATACTTAAATTCATATTTAGTTTGTGCCTTAGCATATTACTGCTCCAAACCCATAATTTAACATAAAGTATAGGCCTACATTTTTAGCACTGAACTTTAGCATTTTCAACAAGCTTTTGTCCATTCTCTGTGCCCATGCATTTCTGATGAACGTCTCTTTTTAAATGTTTAAAAATATCATATTCATCACTGAATTCGCTGCTACAAACCTTACACTTGCCAAAATATTCTTTTTGTTTCAAAAGTGCAAACCTACATTGTTAAGAAAATTAATTGACGTTTAATGTAATTATTTAGCCCTAGAAGAAAATAGTTACTACGTAACGATAACATTATTCAAGCGATGTTAATTCTCTCAAGGAGAGACTTTTTGCGTCCCGCCTCGAATCGAAGCGGGACCCGGGACTATTATATGAAAATCGGGACATGTCCCGCCAAATCGGGACATCTGGCAACCCTGCATAGTGTTAGTATTTTAAAAATTCTAGGGCTAAGAATGTGAAATTTATTAATCCTAATCGTTAGAGTTGAGTGTAGTATTAATATCAATATTTTTTATGAGACCTATATCCGCTGTAGAAGTTTTAGAGAGTTATCTGATATGCCTCATTTTTCGGTGTAAGCCTATATCTTGCCACCTCGTCCACCGTTCACACAATTTTAGTTCCAGTTCAACAGAAACAGCCACAATGAGGAAGAAAGGATCCTAATAAATGACATCAGTCAAATTATTCATATACATATGAAATAGAAAATAAGAGTGAAGACATTGAAGTTTGCTACAAATTTTATCTGTGGCGAGACTGTAAATTTTATAAAAGTATTAATAAAAAATCATCTGATCAACGTGGAAGAAACACACCTTCAAACAAAAACAGCGATGAACAGCTGGAGAACATTAACATACATAAAACGGTTCCTTTCATACGACAGTCATTACACAAGACGTGACACAAGCAAAAGATATTTACGTTCTGACTCAATACTTATACACACACACACACACACACACACACACACACACACACACACACACACAAAACAATTGTTGTGAGAAAAATAGCTCAGTTTCAGTGAGAGTGTACACATCTGTGTTTAAGTAAAATACTTTGTCATCTTTGAAAAACAGAAAATTGACTCCTGCCATAAGTGTGATTGGTTCAAAACTAAAGAAAAGATGTAGCAGCAACAGATGAAAAGAGAAGAAACATACAAAAAGGGCACAGTATGCATCTGGAAAGGGCAGAAAGTACTTACAAATCGAAAGCAACTGACAATGAACCCGCGAATAGAAACAAAACTAAGCGATACACTTTCGATTTACAGTAATGATTTACAGTAGTGTCCCTCATTTGGCCACTAATGTTGCATTTTACAAGCGTCGGTTATATACGCTAAATCTAACAGTATACAGGATGTTCAACCTCTAACACTTTTTGCTATATTTGGCATAAGGGGATGGCAGCTAGAAAAAGAAATGATATTACTATATGGAATGGAATGGAATGGAATTTAACTGAGGGTGGCACGGATGGCCCAGCACTGCGACCTGTTGAGATCTATTGCGCTAACCCTCGATATGGAATGAGTTGCGTGCCACAGATCCCCTACGCGCATCGCCCTAACCACATGACGCCCTTAACGACCGGTCCCTACAGCCGACATAATCCATATACCATTCCAGCTTCGGCAACTTCCCCCAAGGCCCCCCTGTCGGTCCGAGGCGAAGCTCCTCCCCCGAGTAGGTCCGCCTCGGGTGCCATTGCAGAAGCCATCCAACATCGCCGAATTACATTCCACGGACGCCGGTAGAGAGAGTCAGCAGCTTCGGGAGGCCGCCTGTAGAGTGATCTGAAAAACCAGAAACGGGATGATGAGGAAAGGAAGATGGGGGAGGAAAGGAAGTGGCGAAGATGATTGGGGTTCCAATCACCTGATAAAGTTACCTGAAATTCATCCATAGGAGTGAGGGGAAAAAACCCTAAAAACCTCACCCAAGCAACGCGTCCTGACCGGGTATTGAACCCGGGACCGCTGGGTTCGGAGTTAGACTCGCTATCCCCTCAGTCACAACGGTGGACTTACTACATGTTTATATTACCATTTGCAGAATTTATCAGACAATATGAAACACAACATATTTTATTCCGACTCCTGTCCGTCCAGAATAAGAAGTCACATACAGCAGCGATGTTTGTGGCTTTCATGCCAAACTCAAAGTCTGGAAACAATTGACCACAAAGTTTTGCAACCAGGACACACGTATGAGGAATGTGACAGTGATCAACAATAGGAAAAGGGAATACCACTATTCATGTCATCATAAAAATTGCCTGCAAATATATTACAATAATGAGCTGCGAATCTTTCGTTCTCAGAACTGAAGGAAATAACATGTGTTAACATATTACCTGAGAAGTATAAACATTTTTTTTTTTTTTCGCTTAACTTGAAGATTAAGGCTGTCTGTTTTTCCGGTTCCCGAAACTAAATAGTCATAGTGAATACTGTCTCTTCGCAATTGGAAATGTATTTACGAGATATTGGGACAGTAAGAGCTGTGGTTGGAGCCCCAGGACTAGTGTCTTTTGACGAGGAATGCCTTCCAACTTTGAGCATTTTGTACCATGTACTTCTATTTTTTTTACTTGGTTATTCAACGACGCTGTATCAAGTACTGAGTTATTCAGCGTCCATGTGATTGGTGATAGCGAGATGGTATATTTGGCGAGATGAGGCCGAGGATTCGCCGTAGATTACCTGACAATCGCCTTGCGGTTGGGGAAAACATCGGAAAAACCCCAACCAGGTAATCAACCCAAGCGGGAATCGAACCCACGCGCAAATCCGGATCGGCAGGCAAGCGCTTCAGCCGACTGAGCTACGCCGGTGACTTCTTTCGAATTTTGCAGTAATATTTCTTATAATGACGGAAATATGGTGGCCCGTAATAACCCACCACCACGCACAGATTACCACTTGCTCCACTTGACCTTCAGGATTGTCAAGCTCAAAATTATAGTCAACAACTGAAATTACAAGGTGCGGTACAATAACGACCATGAATTGGAATAAAATCAAACGTTTAATGAAGTCTTCTACATTCTTGCGATAGTAATTTGAAAATTGTAGCACTTAACTGACATTCAAGAAAAGGAAGACATTGAAGTTCTTGTATTCTGCGAAATAAGTTGTAACTGTTGGAACTGGCGTTCGTGGACCATGAAGCTGCTGAAGGGCGTGCCGTTTAGCTGTTGATGGACTAAACACTGCTTGTGACGTCACGTGGGAAATCTGATATGCAACGGAGCGCGACTTTCATTATGCACCTGTATAAGCGGTCCTCCCACAACATAGTACCTTCGGTTACGAATCTTTAGGCGGCAACACGATATAACACAAGTATGATTTTGGCTATATTCAAGACTTAAGTCTGGTTCCAACGGAACATGTTTCCTTGAATGATTGTCTGCAGGGAGCACTGATGACAGTTCAGCGTGCTTGCTTACTGTCCATGTTTCCATTGCTTAAAGTTTTCCAGTTAATCGTGAGTTTTGAAATTTAACAATAGTACATTATGCAACGAGCCTATAATGGTAGTAATTAAGACGCGAGTATGTTTATGAAACGACCGCAAGCGGGTTTCATAATTTTCATATGAGCGTCTTAATTACCATTATAGTCAAGTTTCATACGACATTTTATGCTCGACCATATTTCTAACTTGGAATTATTCATAAGTATTCATTTATTCTTATCTGACTGAATAGCGGAACTGACATTGTGCAATACCTCGTAAATTGTGAGATGTGCGCAGACGCCAAAGTATTGATTTTTTCCGAGAAACAAATGTCGACATTGACCTTGATATAATCTAGAGAGTAAAATAAACATTAATCTTGATATAACCTTGAAATTGAATTAGGCATTGAAAAACGAGATCACAAATTGAATTTATTTTAATATTATTTACAATTAACGCTAATTATTATAGTAACAGAACTGACTTTATTTCAAATATAGGTGATTTATTGTGCAATTGGTGAAATGAACTTGCGGGAATGTGCTTTGTGAAAGGCTGGAAGATGACGGTGAATTGATGTTAATTTGTGTGTTGTTTTTTTCGACTGAGTTTAATATTGTATTTGAGATTTCAATTTTATTTTGGATCGATTCTTCAACATAACCTTCTGCGACAGTACTGGATTTCCAGCCTCCGTGACGTTTCAATGTTGTGATGTCGCCGCCAGCGTCTACTAAAATTGTCGCAGAACTCCTGCGAAAACAGTTGTCTTTCGATTGCATATCCGAGAATAATCAATACTTGCGCTTTCATATTACTACAATGGTATTCTCTGATTGGTGGAACACCTGAACTTTAATGAATAGGTGTACTTTAATGAGGTCCATTAAAGGGCTGCTACCAGGTGTATAATCACTACATTTCGGCATGGTCGAGCATAAAAATAATTATGTTACATAAATAACATTTATGTTACTCCGTCGGATTCCGGCCACTTACTCATCATAACGAGTGCACCTCTGTACATGTATTGACATTGTGCCACTGTCATACATCTATGACGCAGAACATGAGGGTAGGCCACTACAGGGAACACAAGAGGTGGAAGTTAAACTGAGAGGATTCAATCCGACATCGGGATGGGAATCCGGTGTGGCTTAGTGGATAGAGCGTCAGCACGTAAAGCTGAAAACCCGGGTTCAAATTCCGGTGCCGAAGAGAATTTTTCTCTGATCCATTTATCTCTCATCATATGATTAAATTAATAGAAATGCTGGTAAAAATAAAATTATGTCCCTGTATTACTGTATATCTTCTATCGCTTTAGAGTAGTGTTCAGCATGCCTAGAGGGCTTGGGATGGGATCCTGATTGACAAGTTGCCTGGTTGAGAATTTTTCGGGATTTCTCTCAACCCATTAAGAGAAAATGCTGGATAACTTCCTACACCGGACCTCGTACCCATTTCACCGTCATTAATAGCTTCATTTTCGTTATCCTATCAACTTCCATATCTTTATCATAATCGCCAAAAATAGAAAAGAAGTAGGCAGAAAAAAATTACGGTTTATTTAACGACGCTCGCAACTGCCGAGATTATATCAGCGTCGCCGGTGTGCCGGAATTTTGTCCTGCAGGAGTTCTTTTACATGCCAGTAAATCTACTGACATGAGCCTGTCACATTTAAGCACACTTAAATACCATCGACCTGGGCTTGGATCTAACCTCAACCTCGAGTACAGAAGGCCAGCGCTGTACCGACTGCGCTACCCAGGCCGACAAAGTAGGTAGAGATGCTCAATTTTATTTGTCCGCGATTTGGTAGGAAATATTCTAGTCACACACCTAATCCAGGGTCGACGTCAGTAGTGGGACTTCGATATGCTAGCGCCCAAGCTTAAGGATGACTCTTGCATATTCGTCTGAGACTCCCTACACTGAATCCGTGAAGCGACAGCCCATGAAGGGTCAAAACCGACCAGCCAACTGCTGGCCTCATTCACATGTCTCAGCAGAGGTAAACGATCATCCTACCTATTGTAGCTTCCAAGATTCATCACGATGCTGGGTGAGCACCGATCTCATTCATAAATCGAAACTTCATGAAGATTCGAAAAAGCGCTTATTTCGTAACGGGAGTCTAGGCACAACGCCTTAGATCACGACGCTACTTCGTGACGTAACACGGAGTTACCGAAGAAATCTGTGATCAAAAGGGTCAGAATTCGTATGCAAATTCATATTCTTAGTGGCCAGTATAAAAGAACCAAAAACTTCCTTTTGCAATCTACGTAAAGATTCATTTTTTGGTCCTACAGAATATGTCTGTTACTGTAACAATTAATATTAGAGGAGAAAAATTCGCTCCGGCGCCGGAAATCGTATCCGGGTCCTTGGTTCTACGTACCAAGCACTCTAACCATTGAGCTACGCCGAAGTTCAATCCACAGCACTGGATCGAATCCCTCTCCTCCAGTGTTTTTCCCTTTGTGGCCTGACTCTAAGTTCGACATGTATGTTGACATTTTTATATTAAGTCAACTGCCATTATATAAGGAGTGCACTCAGTTGAGTGACTTGGTGGCCGGGATTCCACAGTAATATGCACTGTTGCTCGAAGAATCTACGGAGCGAATTTTTCTCCTCCAATATAAATTATTAATTCATGCTTTTGCAAGTTTTGAACGCCTGTGATGACGAATGCGCAAAGTTAATTGTGCATATTTTTACATATTTCAAGTATCCTGCATATAATAGATTACTGTGCTATTGTAGCTTATTTTCAGGATTTTGTTGAATAAACCCCCAAATTTACATTACTTTATATAAAAAATAAGATCCTGGATTATTTGGTTATCAGCACGTATTTTTTGGTTGACTGTATTCGATGACTGGAAATTCCTTGCATATGAAATGTAGCCTATCTGTGGAAAGACCAAAACAGCTACTCCCTGCTTTCGTTGAATTGAAGTACTACAACAAAAAGTATTCCCAAGCATCTACTTGACTTTAACACCCACTACCCAAGGTTACTCTGTTTCACTTCTTCTTAGTTAGCGCACCAGCAATGAGAGTGTCAAGTATGTGATTTTGTTTATTTTCTGTGCGATTAGTGTGAGAGCGCTCGTGATAATTCCTACAAAATCATTGAAGTAGTAGAATTAGTAACAGAATACATTTCCCACGCACAAGGGCCCAGAAAGGCCCATTGGTGAGGCTGTCAAGATAAAACTGGACATGGTACTATAAAAAATTATGGTTACAGTACTGTGCTCAAAGTAAAGAAAGTCTTTTGCCAAGAAAAGTGTGGCTTGCTTGGACGTGGATCTTAAAAACCTACAATATATGCAATAAAATGTTGTCCAGTAACCTCATTTGATGTTGAAAGATCATTTTCAGCGTTAAAAATATAAATATAATTGTACGAGTAGTTAACAAAGTATGACAACAGAGAATCTTAAAAACTTGTTACAATTGTTTTGTTTGTGTTTTTTTGTTAAGGGGTTAGGTACAGCTTAAAGAAGTAAAATTTTGAAAATATTCAACTTTTTTTTTTTCCTCCATTACTGTATCTTGTACAATAATGAAGATTAGTATGTATAAAACACTGTCCTTCTGCTATATGATAAACATGTTTTTACGATTTAAAAAAAAGTATTTCAAAATTCAAACTTCATTGTGCAGTGATGAAGCGTTTCCCTCACAACTCAAAACGTATCCCACATTCTGTGATGAAATTTTTTGTATGTATTTATGCATGTCATATCTACAATATAATGCAAAATCATTTCTCTACCTTGATAGATTGTCTGATAAAAAATAAATTCATTTAAAAAAATGGTCAAATATCTAACACAAAATAAAAATATATATTGTTTATTAAGGAATGTAGTTGAAAGAGCATGATATTGTAAACATGAGTTTCAGCAATAAAATAAAAGAGAGAGAACATGAAAAAGTTAACATGTTTATGAGATATGAGGGAAACGCTTCATCACTGCACAGTGAACTTTGAATTTTGAAAAAAATATATATATTTTTTTTATCGTAAAAATATTTTTTTCATATAGCAGAAGGATAGTGTTTTACACATACCAATTTTCATTATTGTACAGGATACAGTAATGGAGAGAAAAAATTTTGAATAATTAAAAAATTTTAATGTTGTAAGCTATACCTAACCCCTTAAGTTTATTTATACACGCTTCAACATATGTGGTCATATCGTGTGTTATAGGATCTATGGGTATAACACCAGTAGGCCGTTGTTACTATTGTTGAGTTCCTGTTTGTACTATGTGTTGTAGGTGGCTTGTGTTCATGTAAGTGATTATGGATTTTTGATTAATGTTTATGATATTGGTGATAGAGGCGATGATGAATCATGACATGTAAATTTTCAATCCGACATTTGCCTCTGTGACTGAGGGAAATCATGAAAAACCCCAGTCACATTGGTCCGCCTCGAGATTTGAACCCGGAACCTCCCCAATGTGAGTCTGAAACACTACCGTCTGAGCTAACTCGCTCAGTTAGTTGGCTTTCCCAAAACACGCTATGAAATTTTTCGTATAAAATAATCTTTATCCCGAAAACGAACCAAAAACGAGAAAAATTGTAAGGTACTTTCTTGTTCGAAATATCTCAAAGAATAACATTCTGAAATTAACGACACTGCTTACTGTTCATCCTGTATATGTACATGACATGTCATTCACATTTATTTTTTTTAGAAAGATAGTAAGCCCTACAAAACATTAGATTTTGCATGTTCTGCGTAAGTTATGTCTTGTTTTATTACGCATATTTCAGATTTTGCATAAAATTCCGGTCCTAGTGGTCACATTAATAAACCACTGATGATGTATCTTATATAAAACTATGGGCTTAAAATTCCACGAAGTCCAGGACTCGATTCCCGACAGAGAAGTAGAAATTTATCTCTCTGTCCTTCAGAGACTGGATGTGTCATCTCTTCTTGTTTCCATTGTAAATTATCTTGAAGGTATGATCTCGTACCATCTGGCAATATAGCTATATAAATCTTCTACCTGTGAGAGTATACTGTTGGTTCAAAAATCCTCACAACAATGAATACAGAAGTCCAGACTGCCCAATCTCTGAATGTTGATAGCGACGGAAACACTAAGAGGTTACTTCATGGTAGCTACTGCTTTGAAAGTAATCTTACCATACGAGGGATACAACGACCTTGCCTCGACCACAAAATTTGTCACATTAACACCACTTTTAAGTATATAAGTCATCTTTAAATCCCGGATCTGGCATGTTTGTTCATCGTGACGTCTGTCTTTAGAAACCAGCTAGCTATCGGGAACTTTCGGTGTAAATATTTGCAGCTATCCAGATGCAGTTGATAGTACAAAAAAACCTATATCTTTACCAGTGGCTTAACTTATTATAGCTGGGCTCCCCAGAAAAAATTATAATCTGAGTCCATTTCCTTACTGTCGTTTTTTTTTTTATATTTTCATATTTTTTTTACATCTAATTCGAATAAAACAATTTAGCATATCAAAGTACTCCATTTTTAAACAAAATTAAGTGAACAGAAATGGAAAAATTTTAAATGATATAACTACAATTTTACTAAGGCTATAATTACACAATATAAGATAAATTTAATGTGAAACTTAGTTCAACAAGCGCTTTTCTCTTATGGCCTTTTGAGAAGCAAACGACTTAACCAACATATAAATCTAGGGCCTTTTCACATTCAATTCTTAATACACTGAGAGCACTAAGTCTTTCTTGAGTCATGGTACTGAAATACTGGGATTCGTTCCATCGCATATAGTTTATGTTTGACTGCTTGGTCGAAATACTGAGTCTATTTTGGTGAATTTAGAAACAGATTTTTTTTTCCTTCTTTTGCGTTTTTCTGCACCACTTAAATGTTCATAATTACTTCTAAAAAGTTTCATTGTTACAAAATACGATAAAAATGATTAATTAAATTTAGTAACAAGCAGACGTATTACTATACAAAACTTCTTTATTTCAATGTGCGTTTACTGTTTTATGCTGCGACTACGGCTGGCAACCTGATGATATGAAAATATTAGTTTTGTGGGATTTAATGGAATAATCGAGTCGATTAAAATTAATCGGTTGCAGTTGATATTAATTATTATTTTGTTAATACAAACTCATACTAAAAAAATTCCGACAATATTTCTCTCTCGGAAATTGCTTACTTAATAGCACAATAGTACTGTTATTTTTCTAACTGTAAACCAGGTAACGTAGGGAAAATCTTTGCACAAACACTTCAGAAAGAGATGAAGATATGAGGACAGTGACATAGTCTACCTCTATTGAAGTTGAAACACAAAGCGAAACCCTTATTAAGTATTATGGTTTTCCACGAAAACTTCCACCTTGTCAGCTCATCTTCCTAGCATATGAAATACATATTTCTCTGGGATTCGTCCCCCTTATCCCTTATAAAATAGCCATGTCTACACTGTGTGCAAGTTATATCTACATTTTTCTCTTTCTAAAATCTGGTAATTCGATTACAATAGAGGTCAGTCTTCTCTTTCGACCGCTGTACTTTTTCAGTTGCAGTTTCTGTATTGAGTTTGTATGTTAAGTTGTATGTTTAGTTTGATAAAAGAAATCAGTTTTCTGTGGTTTGTGAAAAGTGTATCTCTATTATGTCATATGAGAATTTGAGAGGTAAACTCTGTGAAACGTTTGGATTTAAATTGAACGATCGTGGAGAAGTGCTTGACAAAAAAATTTTTTATGCTCGACCATGCCGAAGTGTAGTAATTATACACCTGGTAGCAGTCCTTTAATGCATGTCATTAAAGTACGCCTACTCATTAAAGTTCAGGTTTTCGATTATTCTCGGATACGCAAACGAAAACAACTATCGAAAGGTCACGGAGGCTGGAAATCCAATATTGTCGCAGAAGGTTATGTTCTGTTACTATAATAATTAGCGTTAATTGTAAATAATATTCAAATAAATACTATTTGTCATCTCGTTTTTCAATGTCGAATTGAATTTTAAGGTTATATCAAGACTAATGTTTATCTTACTATTATCAAGGTCGTCGATATTCGTTTCCCGGAAAAAATCAATACTTTCGCGTCTGCGCACATCTCACAATTCATGAGGTAGGCTATTGCACTCACATAACAATAACATGAATACTTACGAATGATTTCAAGTTAGAAATATGGTCGAGCATAAAAAGTCGTATGAAACTTGCCTATAATGGTAATTAAGACGCTCGTATGAAAATTATGAAACTCGCTTGCGCTCATTTCATAAACATCCTCGCGTCTTAATTACTACCATTATAGGCTCATTGCATAATGTACTATTTCGTGTTTAGTGATGCAGGAAACATTATTACTAAACGTAGAGCGGCACTTAATTCGGAACATGTGAATGCACTCACATGTTTAAAATCATGGTTGAAGCAGTATTACCTAGGTGAGTCTTCATACTTTTTCTTATTTATGTTTGTCTTAAAAATTCCCGGAGAAATTGACACAATAAATTATAAGCCTCACAATAAATATATTAGTAAGTAATTAAAATAGTTGTTTTGTAATTTAACGATACAATATATACAGATATACAACGAATAATTCAACGAATATTATTGAAACCTGCTTTACTGGGAGTACTACCTGAAAGCCAGATTTGTATAACAGATATACAACATTTAATACTTATGCTTATCACCGAACACAAGTTAAATTTAACAATAATTGTGTATTACAGTGTATTAAAACATTTTTCAACTCAATTAAAACTCGATTAATCTATCGATTAAATTCAAATAGTTAATCGATTAAATACACCATCAGAAACAATGTCTCCATTCATTAAACAAATATGTCATATTTTCAACTTTGGCGTCAGTGCAGTATGGTTGTGGGCGAGTCTACAGAGGCAATCGACGGGGGTGTATGATGCGAAGTACTGCCAGTTGGATCATTGTATGCGCATCCTTGGGGTCCAGTGATGGTGGTCATTACCACAGTTTTCCATATGCCAGAGAGTAAAAAGAGTGACTTTGCGTTATAGAAAATATATAATGCGGGCCTTGAACTTTAAATCGAACTCATTTCCAAATATGCGTCTGTAACTCCCTAGCCTCGGGGCCACCCCGCAAAACGGGGTCAGCGGGGGTGTAAGTTACGCTACTGGTCTTTACTACTTGTGTAAGCGTCGAAGGTGCACGAAAATGTTACAAATTAACACATGATTAATAGAGTTTTCCTTGCTAGTACATTACTGTCTCTGAATTCAGAATACGGGGACGTAGAAGGGTTGAGGGGAAGTTACATTGCGGGTTGCATAGTGACTACAGAGTGAGTCGCGAATCACGTAATGAATAGTCTACCGATGCACAGTACAGTAAGGGTGACATACTGCAGCCCTGTCTCATTCCTTTCGTTGGGTATAACGGTTCTGATAACTTTTTGCCCTTTTTTACATAAATTGTTACCTTCATACACTTCCTGTAGGCCTATAAGTCCTGTGAGTTCTTAATTAATTTCCATCACATTCAGTGCTTTCCATAAACTACTTCTCGGGACTGAGTCATACGCCTTTGGAATATCGATCAATGCACGATATGTATCTTCACAAACTGTTTTCCTTTTTTCGATAACCTGTTGCAGCATAAATAATTTATCAACGCACGAACGACCAGACCGGAAACCAGATTTTTTCCCACCTGTTTTATATTTATATCCTTTTGAAGTCTCGCCTGTAGAACTTTGGCATATATTCTGCTCACTATACAGATAACACTAAGGCCTCTATAATTACGAGGATCTTGTTTGTTACCTTTCTTGTAGGCCTATATCGAGACTAAATAGCTCGTTTTCCAATCTATAGGTGTGTGTCTCTGTGTGTTGTATGCATTTATCAACTGCGTCAGGTGTGTAATGAGAGCTGGAGGTCCATTCTTCATCAGTTCAATGTGTATTGAACCTGGTCCTGGAGCTTTCCTGTTTTTTACTTTCTTAACTGCCAGGGATACTTCATTTTACGTTATGATAATTCCTCTCTGTTCAGTAGCCGGTGGTGTAATTACTATTTGATATTGTGTACGATTTTCACTTAATAATCAATTCTTCCACAGATTCATTTTGTATTAAGTTCTCTTGTGTTGTTCGTTTTAGGTGTTTTCAATACTTTCCAAGATTGCGATGCCTGTGATCCCCCTATTAAATTTTCTACTTCCTTGCAAATCACATCCCAGGACGCATTTTTTAATTTAGCAATCTGACGTCTCACCAATATTGTCTCTTCATCTTATTTTCCACTCCTCCTAGTGCTTCATATGTTGCCTTATGAATTACAGCCTTCAAATCAATGTAACACTTCTCTGTATTTATTGCCTCATTAATTTCATATAGATAGAGCTTCCTTATATTCTCTTGAGTGTATAATTCCAAAGTGTATTTAATATCTTCTTCGTTGCTTCATCCGAACTTTCCATACAATATCTGTGACTAGCAAGTAATGATCTGATCCAATATTAGCACCACTAATCACTTTACTATCTTTTACGTGACATTTTGAACAATGGCGAGATATTACATAGTCAATAATGGAACTTATGGATCATTTTATGTTGATACCAACCATTTAGTATTTCCAATTTGTACAGTTTACAAATATGATTATTATTAAATAGGCCTACTTGCTCTCAAAACCTTCCAACATCATCTATAATTCTGGTTCCAGTTCTGCCATTTAAATCCCCTGCAGCATACAATTCTTGATTACATTTTATATTGACCATCTGTATTGAAAATTCCTGGAAGAACGCATCCTTTTCTATATCCGGTTAGTAAAATCAGCTATAACGGCTGAGGTATCATCTTACTGACTACACGCCACCGCCGTTCTGGTTGGATGGTCATACGAGGAAATTCTGAGTGATATTGTTCTCCTAAGTGCAAGAGTCACTTTTCCGAGAGATGTGTCTTTCATTTGTGTAGTACATGACAATAGTCGTGTGCATACTGCAGAATCCATTCTGGTATATTTAGATTTACATATGGCAGTAGAGCAAATGGACAGCTTCAAATACTTGGGGTGTACTATAAGCAGTAACCTGAGTTCATTACTGGTTACTGGTTGAGAAGAAACTACTTTCTGAAGGATGCACTGGAAGGAATGGTGGACGGGAGAAGGGTTCGGGGCAGAAGAAGATATCAGATGATAGACGACATTAAGATATAGGGATCACATGAGGAGACTAAGAGGAAGACAGAAAATAGGAAAGACTGAAGAATGCTGGGTTTGCAGTGAAAGACCTATCCTCGGGCAAAACACTATGAATGAATGAATGAATGAATAAATGAAACCAGACTTCATTGAGCTTTACTGGCTGCCAAAATCACCCGACTTAAATACAGAGTGTCCCAATAAAATGTATACACTCTTTGAATGACTATAACTTTAAGAATTATTATGATACAGAAAAGTTTCAAAATTAAAAATAATGTGAACCAGTGTAGAAACCAGTCATTTATTGAAAGTGTTCAAATTGTTGGCCATTGTGGTCCAGGCACAGCTGATAACACTGATCGATGGAATCCAAAACGTTTATAATCATTTCGATTCGTATTTGGGCACATTCTCTTTCAATGGCTGCTCTCAACTCATCGATTGTAGCTGGTTTTGTGCTATAAAAATTGTGCTTTACATGTCCTCCCACAGAAAAAAGTCCATCGGAGTTAAATCCGGTGAACGAGGAGGTACTCGGTACTACATCTTCGTCCTAACCATCTGTTCTGCAGCTGGCCGTTAAGATAGGCCCTCACGTCACGATGGTAGTGGGGAGGTGCTCCATTCTACAGGAAGTACCATTCTTCATTCCTAAACATCTCTTGGATGCGTGGCATGGCGGATTCCTGTAGCAAGATGAGGTACATTGCACCAGTCACGGTACCAAAAAAGAAAAAAAAAAAGAAAGGTCCAATTAAACCAATTGCTGACAAACCACACCACACTGTATCTCCTGGTAAGTTCACATGGTGTTCCACTGTCACATAAGGATTGTTAGCTGCCCAGTAGGTGCAATTGTGACCATTAATTGAGCCATTTAACTTAAACGTGGCCTCATCACTCCAAACAATCTTGTATGGAAATTGATTGTCCTCCTCACATTTTGCTTGGTATCACTCACAAAATTCAATTCTCTGGTCATGATCATCTTCATTGAGAGCATGGACTAATCTAGGAATAAAACTTTTCCATTGAGCACTCTTCAAAACGCGATGGACACTCGATTTTGAAAGTCCTGTCTCACGAGCCGCTTGACGAACAGATTTTCTAGAAGATTGCTCAAACCTTTCGATGACTTCTCTTTCTCTTACGGGGCTGGTGGATGTTCGTGGTCTTCCGGATTGTTCTTATGTACATTCTGAACAGTTTCTTCATCCTCAAACTTCAGTTGCAAACAAGCAATTGTGAGTCGCGTTGGTGCATCTCACTGAAACTCCATTCTAAACCGTCTTTGCACTTCACTTATGCTCTCACTCTCCCAGTAGCACTTTAGAATGAAATTTCTCTCTTCAAAGTTTAGTCTGATTTCAGCCATTATTTTAAGCGGACACAACTGAAAAAACATTAAAACATGAGTTAGTTATGAGCTATTAAAGAGTGTATTCATTTTTTGGGACATTCTGTATTATAGAGAATGTGTGGCCCACATGGTGAACCAGTGGATTCCAGGACAAGAAGGAATAAGGGCTGCCCTCCAGCGCTATTGCCAAAACGTTTGGGAAGAGCTTCGGCGTCATCCTGACTTCTCTGAACATTTAATTATTTCAGTGTCACGTCTCTTGAGGGCTGTGATAGACAGCAATGGTGAAAGGATTAATTATTGAATATTAAATGATAATTTCTCATCAACTTATATTGAAGTGTCAAGAGTAAAATCTCTCTGCTGTGCTCACTCATTCATGATCTGTGACTTTAAAGATTCGTTTGTTCAGTTTTCTTTGTTCATTTAACACACTTCGACAGTGACTGTAATTGGAATTAGACTTTTGAGTAATCCACCGTGTCCTGGAACTTGTCCAACATTTCGTAACTATATACATATAGGTTCTATAATCAGGGTAAGACCAGAGAGGTTGCCTACTATGTTGGTTTCGTTACGTCAGGATAATCCGTACGACTGAGCAAAGATTCTAATTGGTTATTGCTTATATAGGAAACTAATTGTTCTAAATTGTTGAAGTCAAATGAGATACTCGGAAAAACATGAACATATACAGTTTCTACCAAAAGTTTAAGGACATCCATTCAAAATAGATGTTTCACTCCGGTCCTTATACTTAAGTAAAACCCCAGAATTTTATACAGGGGTCAAATAATGAAAAATGACATTCTTTTTTTTTTTTACTGCAAACCCAATTTCTCTATCTTTCAAACTGTGGATTTTATAATATTTTTCTGTTATGAAAACTTATTGAAAAATTACATTTGTTAGGGAAAAAATTAATTAGCTACTCCAGAATGGATGTACTTATGTCAATGAATATTGGGATAGAGTTAGATATTATCTCAAATCATTCTTCCACATTACAATAATCTGTCACTTCATTTCCATACTCACTGTCGACCCATTTTCACCTTTTTTCAAGAAATAAATCTAACCTTTCCACACTTGTAACAAACTCAACAACTGTTTACTAAAAATGTAGGCAATAAGCTGATTGACAAGTTTTTACTAACTCCCAATGTTGTTAGGCCTATGTAAACGGCAGTGGCTGTCCGTGATAAATTTGCCCCGAATTTCAAACTCAAGAGAATTTTAGAAACTAGCAATTTTTTCTAAATAAAATAAAGAAAAAATCTGGTTTATAATACGCGAACGAGCTGTCACAAATTTTTAAAATAAAAATTGATAATTACACAACAAACATTCAGATGTATCTAACTCTGTTTCAAAATTCATTGATCTAAGTATACTCATTCTGGAGTAATTAATTTTTTTCCTACAAAAAATGTAATTTTTCAATATGTTTTCATAACAGAAAAATTGTTATATAATCCACAGTTTGTAAGATAGAGAGATTGGGTTTGTAGGCTAGTAAAAAAATAATTTTCCACAGGAATTTGGAATCTGTATAAACATCGGGATGTTTGAGAAGAAAATTTAATCAATTGTTACAAAAAATAATCATTTATGCCCATAATTTTTTCTTGAATATTTTCATAATTTTACTAATTATAATTTACACATATCCAAGGAGTAACCTTCTATGAATAAAATTTTATTTGTGCCCTTTTTTACTGTGTATAGGCCTGTTGAGAAAACGCAACACTAAACATTTACGATATCAATATTTCTTTAAATTACAGCAGGTCACAGAACATTTTTTTTAGTAGATTATTTTACGACGCTTTATCAACAGCTTAGGTTATTTAGCGTCTGAATGAAATGAAGGTGATAATGCCGGTGAAATGAGTCCGGGGTCCAGCACCGAAAGTTACCCAGCATTTGCTCAGCTTGGGTTGAGGGAAAACCCCGGAAAAAACCTCAACCAGGTAACTTGCCCCGACCGGGAATCGAACCCGGGCCACCTGGTTTCGCGGCCAGACGCGCTGACCGTTACTCTACAGGTGTGGAAACACAGAACATTTTGAAATGAAAAAATAATGTAACTTTAATTACTTATATCTATAATTTTGTGAATTAAAATTCACAAACAATCGTCAATCAAGGTTATTTTAAGAATCAACTCTAACAACATATTCAAATTCAGTAAATGATGTGCAAACAATGCCAAGAGTGGGACTACTCTCTAGTACAAAAAATCACAAAAAATATTGTTTAGAATGCAGTCATTCTTTTATAACAGTTCATTTTACATGAAATGCAAGTAAGCATTTTTCATGAGGACCTCACATTTTGCGTATTACTTCATTGTCGTAGGTTTGCACATAGTGCACCTTGTCTTCCTATTCTGTGATGAAATGTAGTGACCCACATTGTCGAATCGAGAGCCCAAGGAAACATCGCTGGCCATAGATGTCTTCACAGGACCAGTTGTACTTCTTGGTTGGCCGAATCTCTGCAATATTTCAATAGATACTTCGGAATTCCAGTACGTCTAGTGTATCAGAGCCAATGACTCTAGTGGATTTTCTGTGAAGGTGCCAAGCATTCTTCAGTGATACATCCAGATTCCAGAGGAAAATAGGCCACCACCATTTCTTTGAATGGACGCTGGTTCTAAAGATGGATACGTTTTTATCCATTCTATCCATGCCGTTCATATTTCAATTGTAAGTTTTTATCTAAAAGGGTTATGAAATCTGCACTTTTCTGTTATGAGAAGCTTAATAGCGAGATGCATTTGCAAGTGGTTCTATACCTTCACAATTAGACACCATGGTAACAACGGAATTGTCATTCCATCTGCAAAGTACCAAGGGCGTACTCAAATCTGTACATACGTCTTATGAGCCTCAGTATTTTTTTCATGTCAGTGACATGACTAAGCGGACATGACTCAGTAGTCAATTCTATTTCCCGTGAAGTACCTGTTAGTCTCACTCCCATTTCTGTAAATGCGTTCACTGTATTCAATTCAAAGATGTAAAATAATTGTTTGCAAGAATGTGATGGGGAAATAATACGTTCTTTTCATTATCTTTAGGCAGGGTGCCGACAAACTGCAGTAATACTCCATCTCCAAGGCCATACTTTGCTTTGTAATTGGTGTATTGACCTGTCAGAATCAACCAAGTATCCAAGTTTGAAATTCATACACCAGACTTTATAGTCAAATCGTATTGGCTTTCCCCTAATGTACTGCTTTAGGCTATAACGTCCAAAATAAGGAATCATCCCCTCATTGCGAACATCTTTTCTCACCACGTTGATCATTTCCACTTACATTCTGTGTCTCAGTAGTCATTACAGCTTGATCTGAATGCACATTGCATGCTGTTGGAAGTTTACTGATACCAGGATTTCTCAAAATCTCATGTTGAAACTATAACACTAATTCTCTATGAGCACAAAGTTGATGTGAATTCAAGTTGCTGACTGTTCCTTCTGCATCTTCATCCGCACTATCTTCATCTGTATCAACAAAGACGTCCGGAGGACCTATATACATATCAATACTTTCTGTAGACTTAATCACATCTGGTCCATTCTCATCTGTATTTCCTGAAGGCAGTCTAGGATCTGCTTCTTATTCAAACTTTAACAATACTTATAAATAAGAAAACATGGAAATGATATTGTATGCAATAACGCAACATCAAAATTCAGCAGGGTAGGGACGCAATATGAGGAAGGCTGACACATAACTCTGTAATATCTTGCAAATACAACTATTTTAGTACGTTGTAAGCAAATATTTACATATACAGGGATATCATTTTATTTTACTTCAATTTTTATTGTACCTGAATTTTTTAATGTACTTCACTCCCACGCCTTCTACTAACGAAATTTCAACTGTCCTCCACACAGAACCAAGGCCGCATAAAGTAAACAGTACTGCGTTAGTGAGTATAGTACGTTCCAGAAATATGTTCGCATTTTCCAGTTACGAAAGAGCTTTCAATATTGAATTATATTTTCGCAAGGTACTGTCATCCGTTTGCCTACGTCGCATACCGATTTCCCCCACCTGATTCTGCTCGCCCCTCTGTAAAGGCTAGTGACTGGGCTGTCTTAGCTCTTTTCTGAAACATTAATTTCTGTTAGGAATTGGACGCCTACGTAATATTATACAACTATTTAAAATAACTGAAATAAAAGGGCCTCATTAAGTAATTAGCTGTCACTTGATTTCCCCCCTTTCTACGATCCTGCGACATAACCACTTGGACGGACAGTAGATAGCATGTCTGAGTAATTTTATTTTTTTCGACGGGCAGAAGTGAAGATTGAATTTACAGTACTCTTTTATAGAGTAAGTACAGAATTATTTCAACATGAGTTATTTGTACGAAGGACGAAACTGGTAATTGGAATTAGATGCAATAGTCTATAGTGCGTTAATATGCACTGAAGCCTATATCGAAATGAACGGCCACCATTTTAAAAAAAATATGTATAAATATCTATATTATGACTATTTTTCAATTTAACTTCATTCAATATATTATGCCCCAGGGCTAAAGAACGCCCTGCAGCATGATTTCCGTTTCTCTGTGGAGTATTAAATTTGAAACGTGGAACAGTGTCAGCGGAATACACGGTCGAGCTGCTTAGCCAGCGATATAGAGTCTTGTTGGGCGTGTGGTAAAATTACTGCCTACAACGAAAGTATTCTTACGCTTCAGATCGTTTGCTGGCCCAATCCCATTGGTCCAGTAGGACAAAGCATGCATTTTAATTGGTTAAATTATATCACGCATTGTTCGGACTCTTCTTGCGCGTAATTTCATTATAGTGACTTGTCACTATAATGCACTAAATCAAATTTAAATGTAAGAAATGATTGATTAAGACGATATTTGTAAGTACGTGAAGTCAAAAGTGTTTCAAGACCATCTCACTTGGTGGATGACGTGATCGGTACCCCGGGCGGGAAACGGGTACCGAAACATAAAAAGTGTTGGAGAGGAGACGCGTCGGTTAGTTGGTGAAGACTGGCAGAGAGCGTGAATCTGAGCGGCATGGCGTCATCTGATGAATTACCTTGTAAGTAACTTTGTATATTTTTGTAAATATAGAATAAATCAAGTAGTGTACAATAACGCAATCATTTTCAGACTTAGTTTAGTAGTCATGTAGCTCCCTATAGTATCCTGAGAGCCCCAGTTATTCCCGAAAAGTAGTTTTCCATTGTTGTGTACAATGGTGGTGTCAGAAATCCTGACGAGAATGAGCAGAAGACGAACGCAGTAGCCATCCGGCTAGCAATCAGTGCGACCTAGTGACGGTCGCACAACAAATATATTGTATGCTAATGTGCTGTAGACAGTATAATATACACAGCATAATGAATACGTCCGCATGGATAACTCAGTTCGTGAGTAAAACACGTACTGTTAATACTGTACTGAATTTTGATTAAACAAAAACCTAATGAAAATTATTGAACTCAAAATCGCGATATTTCCTAGTTTACGTAAATGGATGAAGTACTTTTCTTCCCTCCTACACCTAGTAAAGTGATTTGTTTGTATTTTACGCCAGTATCATCGAACTCCGGTCGTGGAAGGGGGTAGCAAACGTGTTTCCAGTTCTAAATCGCTAATCGAAAGGTATAGCCAGGTTAATATTAAAAAGTTAGTAAGAATATAATGATGTCCCTGTATATGATATAAAGTAAAAACAAAACATTTCCTTCGACATGGTACATGTGTGGATATGCCAATACTCAGATATAAAAATTCACTTCTCTCTCACCGCCACATGAAACTGATATGAAAGTTATTGTGCTGCAGGCTCCTTTCATTCTTCTAGTATACTCAACAATGAAATAAAAGTTAATTTTGTAATTCATTTCTTTGCATTGTTGCAGAACAATAATTATAGAATGTTGCGAAAACGCAACACTAGGCAAAAATGGGTATGGTCTGTGTAGTAATACCAAATACCTTACTATAATAATACCGGACAGCTAGCAGTTCTGCCCGCGAACGACGCTGGTGGTGTTACCTAGGCGGCCGGTGTGGAGATACTCGCGAAACAAGCTGTAATCAACTGCAATGTATATTGTTGCTGGGCTAGTTAATAGTTTTATTAATTAGTGCTGTGTTAAAATGTCTGGGTGTATATGTGCTGTTTATAATGCCTACAATTACAGCATTACAAATTGCTCCAAATCGTACTTTCGATTTCCGAGAGTTCATACGTGAGTCAACAAAATTCTTTATTAGGCTTAATTCGTTTGTCTCTGTGTTGTAGAACAATAAAAATGAGCTTTTTTAATAAATGAATAGAAGTTAAAATATATTGAAATTTTAAGGTTTCAGCAAATTAAGTTTTATTGTTGTCCATATGCCATTACTAATTATTACAAGCATCAAATTACTACCAGTTTTATGTTTGCAGTTGTCAGTAATGGGTATATAAAGCGTTATTGTAAATTCATTCTCCATGTCAGAATTAATTTTGTCTCACTAAAGCAAAGAAAAAATGCGCAACATTTAATTACGGAAAATAATATTAAGTATGCAATATTTCTCATAATTTGCAGCTTTGATATAAAGATATAATGTTGCATTAAATACGGTACTATTCAAAATTTCTTAAGTGCCTCGTATATTATTCCACATTAGTACCTCACGTTTTAAACAATACTCCGATTTCCGCTATTTAGTATTTGTGGACGTAATTCCACGCCGCTCCGCTAGATGTCAAGCCCGCGATATTTCACACTCACGTCAATGCTGCTATAGGTATTCTACAAACAAAACTCAGCTGGTTTCTGCGCACCGAATTTTCCTTGTCGGATGCCTATAGTATACAGCTGTCCGGTATTATTATAGTAAGGTATTTGGTAATAACCATGACGTAATAGGAAGCCAAAATGGCGTGCTTTTTTCTTCCAAGCAAAGAAAATACTTCACTAATGTTACATAATATAAACAGGCATTATAATGTATACCTATTTGGGATAGAAGAATAATTAATTCTGATTAATAAGATTAAATTATTATTCATACTTACTGCATTTTCACAGAGAAGGAAAATCGAACTATTACTTTTCGAAACTAAGTCATTATTATGACCTGTGAAATATAATCAATCTTGCGAGCAGTCGAAGTATTACCCATGATGCAATACCCATGAAAGAACAGGAATCAATACGGCGTTTAGATAGTGATACCACAGTCTAGTAAATACAGTCACGAAGCTCAATACGTAGTAAATATGCATCCATAGGTAGTTGCTAACCACTAGGATCGCTACTATCGCCTCATCACAGACAATGCGAAATAGTACCGGCACAGTCTATTGTTCTTAGCACCCTCATAAACTCAAGCTTCGTGACTGTATATACAAGACTGTGATGATACTGCGTAATCAGGCGTGCTTTTGAATGATAAGACTCAAGAGTTTGCTAAGTCAAGGACATGCCGTGTAGTATTCATGTGTAGGCTTATGAGTCTTTCCCGGGGATAAAAGGCGGTCAGAGCGTGGTCCGACCACACCACCTCATTCTAGTGCCGAGGTCATGGAAAGCATGGGACATGTAATTGTATGGAATAAATATTTAATTTTTCTCTTCTGTGTTTTAAGAACATTTTTCGGTTTACATGTCTTGCTCAATATGAACTCATTGTCCGAACTTAACGCATTGGTAGCCTACAGACATCAATTTCTATGGAGTCTCTATAATTACGTGTTCCCAAAAGCCTGGTTTTTAGTTAGGATGCTGGTCTAATCGAACAAAATATTGTTTCCATGGTTCATACAATACTCAAATATTGCAGCCTTGTCCGGGTGACACATATAATCTAACTCAGGCATGTCAAAAATCAGACTCTAAATGTACAGTTTTGTGCGCGGATCGCCGGTCTGTGGAGGTTGCATCAATCAAGCGTTGCTCTTACCCGTTCTTAGCTGGAGGGGTGTACAATAATCTATTCTGCGCTGCTAGGGTTGGATTAAATAGACATTTGGACATTATAAACATAGTTAGCAGAACGAAAAAACACAGTTATTATCAGTGTCTATATTTGACAATTGTAATACGAAAAACTTTCGGCTTACTCAGTTATACTTCACAAAGTAGTGGTTTGTAAAGCATAATTTATTAATATGATTTTTATACAGTATTTGAAGCAAAAAAATTGCAGTAATTTCGAAACAACAAGAAACGAACAAGTATTTCATTTTACGTAGTAGGTACTAATTATTTTAAAGTAATAGACCCTACTCTTTCATTGTTCGTCCAGCATTGTTATTTACTGTGACCATTGGTACACAAATGTTGAAGAAAATATTATACTCCCAATTAATTACATGCAGTAGGACATTGTGAAGTTTTTACACTGAAATCACTTCTTTGCTCTATGTCAATATAAATTAATATTAATATTAATATTAACATTAATAAATATAAATTAAGCTTAGAATTTAAATTCACATATAGTTTATTTGAAAACGTTGAGAGCAAGTATCGAAAAGTTGGGAGCGTTACTCAAAGAAATTAAAAGTGTAGTTCACAAGCTGTGAAGCGACGATATTCTCTTTATGTCAGATTTAAATATTTATTAATATAAGTATATTGAATTAATATTGTGACGTGAGATGGAAAATTTGCCATTATATATTTTTCCAGAAAATTTTTCCGCCTTGCAAATAGCTGTTTTCTTCTCTCCTTATAACCTCAAGAGCCTCACATGTATTCCTCACTATATTCTCATCACTTACCAGTTTATGAAATGAAAGTCGTAAGTCGTCTAACCTTTGATGGCTGTGTTAGTACAGACTCCAAAACAACGCCATTGGAAAGTACATTTTGCCGTGAGAGTACTGATTAAGAAATAAGCGCTGGCAATATCATATTTTGAGAACTTTACTAATCTGATCTAAACTGTCACAACACTATTACCTCGACATAGGCTGATGAAAGCCTTTCATTTTAAAATAATTATTATTGTTGGCTGAGGAAAACATTATAACAATTATGTTATATGATTCGTAATTTCTCTTCTCCGTTATCTGTGAACTCCTCACTTTATTTATCATAACTCAAGCTGCTGCAGGTATTGTACAGCCCTGTCGCGTTTCCTTCCAAGGCGATTCACTCCCTCCAGGTAGGGGAATAGAAAGTGCACATCGCACAGAGACAGTTGCACAATATGCGCGACTGCACAATGTGCAGGGCTTTGATATGCCTGATCTAACGTATCACGTATGTTCTGATTTTCGTGTTTCAATACTGACCTATATAAACTTCTCCACATATATTATTACGATATACCGAAGTACATATGATATTTCCATGCAGAAATTCTGCGTCATTATATGATGAAGGATGGATAGAACGGAGAAAAATTCTCTCCGGCACTGGGATTTGAACCCGGGTTTTCAGCTAGTCTATACGTGCTGACGTTCTATCCATTAAGCCATATTCGCATGGAATTTGGTAAATTCCCAGAATTTTTAGTTCTGTGTTGTCTTTCACGAGTTTTGGGAAGTTGCTAATTTTCTTACGTGGAACCGATATAGTCTTTATGTTGGCTTTGGCTAACTTTCTGCTAATCCGATTCATGATGGATTCGACGTACGAAATTACTATCAAGTAGTCTGATTTTTCTGTAGTTTTCTTTTATTCTATCTCTTATCGTCCTGCTAATTTCATCCGAGTAAAGGCTGGTTCACAATAAACTGAGAATGAAAACGATAACAATAACGGAAACGGAAATATTGTTAAAATAAATGCATTTAAATACTAGCATTCACAATAGTTAACTGTGAATGCTCACATTTAAATACATTTATTTTAACGATATTTCCGTTGTCGTTTTCGTTGTCGTTTCCGTTCCCGGTTTATTGTGAACCAGTCTTAACCGTTTTCACTGAAAACTCCTTTCAGAAATTGAAGTTCGGAATTAGAACGGTCTTCATCACAAATCGTGTGTAGTTTTCCGGTACACCTTGTGTCCTAGTGTGCCGTCTGGTTTTCTGTATATATCAATATCTAAAAAGGGTAAGTGAAGGTGAATTGAATATTCGAATGCTGACTTTTGATGTGATTGTGAAATATATTTAGCTTCTCGAAACCGTGTGGCTAAACTAGTAATGTGTCGTATCATATCAAAAACAACAACTGGGTTTATACTGAGCTTGACTGATAAATGAATTTTCGAAATGTTCCAGGTATAAATTGTCTATAATCGGAGATAAAGGAGAACCAAAGAGTTTGTAATACTTACTAGAGATACATACCCGTGAGTGGCAGGCAAGGAAAATGTCACAAATTGAATCGGCTAGAATCCGCCATTAAAGGGAATGTTTGCGGCGCGAAATTCGGAAACAGTACCACAATACATTGATATAGCCTGGTGATAGACACTATTTTAAACATCTTTTACAAAGGATGAGTCGTGATGAAATAAACGTGAATGGCAGAGGAGAGCTATATTTATTGAAGTGTTATATGTTTCATCTTTGGCGATATTATAAAATCAATTCAATCACCCATATAAGTTTATACTCGGGATAAGTAACTGAAATATTGAATAATGGCAATGCAAACATGAATTCTCAGTATTACCAGTATTGTTTAAGGCCACAATAATACATAACTACTGTAATATTTAAAATAATCTATATTTTAGTCCTTTCATGCAAGGGGAGAGAAAGATATATGGTGCTTAGAAAATGTTGTGGTGAAATATGAGATCATCAAAATTCTGGAAACCTGATTTGAAACATAACAAGAATAAATTTTTATCATTAAACAATTTATTAATTGTATAGCTGTCAGTACAGGCTTTTTAATGCAATAGTAGTAATAGGCCTAGTAGTAGTGACATAATAGAGGTCTAGTAGTAGTGGTAATAGTAGGCCTAGTAGTAGTGGTAATAATAGGCCTAGTATTAGTGATATTAGTAGGCCTATTAGTAGTGGTAAGAGTAGTCCTAGTATTGGTGGTATTAGTAGGCCTAGTATTGGTGATATTAATAGGCCTAGTAGTAGTGGTAATAGTAGGCCTAGTAGTAGTGGTAATAATAGGCCTAGTATTGGTAATATTAGTAGGCCTATTAGTAGTGGTAAGAGTAGGCCTAGTATTGGTGGTATTAGTAGGCCTAGTATTGGTAATATTAGTAGGCCTATTAGTAGTGGTAAGAGTAGGCCTAGTATTGGTGGTATTAGTAGGCCTAGTATTGGTGATATTAATAGGCCTAGTAGTAGTGGTAATAGTAGGCCTAGTATTGGTGATATTAGTAGGCCTATTAGTAGTGGTAAGAGTAAGCCTAGTATGGATGGTATTAGGAGGCCTAGTATTAGTGATATTGGTAGGCCTATGAGTAGTGGTAAGAGTAGGCCTAGAATTGAAAGTATTAGGAGGCCTAGTATTAGTGATATTAGTAGGCCTATTAGTAGTGGTAAGAGTAGGCTTAGTATTGATGGTATTAGGAGCCCTAGTATTAGTGATATTAGTAGGCCTAGTAGTAGTGGTAACAGTAGGCCTAGTATTGGTGCTATTAGTAGGCCTATTAGTAGTGGTACGAGTAGGGCTAGTATTGATGGTATTAGGAGGCCCAGTATTAGTGATATTAGTAGGCCTATTAGTAGTGGTAAGAGTAGGTCTAGTATTGATGGTATTAGGAGGTCTAATATTAGTGATATTAGTAGGCCTATTAGTAATGGTAAGAGTAGGCCTACTATTGGTGATATTAGTAGGCCTATTAGTAGTGGTAGGAGTAGGCCTAGTATTGGTGGTATTAGTAGGCCTAGTATTGGTGATATTAGTAGGCCTAATAGTAATGGTAGGAGTAGGCCTACTATTGGTGGTATTAGTAGGCCTAGTATTAGTGATATTAGTAGGCCTATTAGTAGTGGTAAGAGTAGGCCTACTATTGGTGATATTAGTAGGCCTAGTATTGGTGATATTAGTAGGCCTAGTATTGGTGGTATTAGTAGGCCTAGTATTGGTGATATTAGTAGGCCTATTAGTGGTAGGAGTAGGCCTACTATTGGTAATATTAGTAGGCCTATTAGTAGTGGTAGGAGTAGGCCTAGTATTGGTGGTATTAGTAGGCCTAGTATTGGTGATATTAGTAGGCCTAGTATTTGTGATATTAAAATGTCTAGTAGAAGTGGTAAGAGTAGGCCTAGTAGTAATAGTTGGCCTAGTATTGGTGATAATGGCCTAATAGTAGTGGTAATAGTATGCCTAGAATTGGTGGTATTAGTAGGCCTGGTGGTGGTGGTGGTGGTGGTGGTGGAGATTGTAATAGTAGGCCTAGTAGTGGTAATAGTAGGCCTAGTAGTAGTAGTATTAGTAGCTAATGGTATTAGTAGGTCTAATATTTGGTATTAATAGGCCTAGTATTTTGGTATTAGTAGGCCTAGTAGTAGTGATGGCAAGGCAACTTGTGGTGGTGGTAATAAATTTGTGGCCATCAGCTATATTTTCATGAATAAACTAGAAGTACCAAACGGAAATTACATGATTTACCGTAATTTGTTTTGAAATAAAAAACTTTTATAGAGATACTGTCTGAGGATTTTATTATGCACTTTGCTATTATAATCTACTGTAATATGATAGCACCTAACCCTTACGTACATTGTTTAAATCAACCGTATAAACCAGATTAATATGCTTCTGGAAAAAATCTTATCCAAGAAATGTTCCGACATTCTGTAAACACATTGAAAGAAGGAACTGCATTTAGAACATTTTTCCAAATATTAAGATATGTTTGTTTTCCTGGGCATCCTACAATAGTAAGCTATGTTCGAACAATTATTTGCGGCGCAGTATTTCACCATTTTCTTATTATTTCCTTTCAGGTGTAGGCTTACTTATATTTTTTCGTACTCCTCAAAAAGCATGAACTGCTCGCACTCCCGGCGAAGCATCAACTCCCTTTAATGGCGGCCAAACATCGGTTCAAATTTGTACGCTACACTAGCGCCATTGGTGTCTCTAGTTATATATTACAAACTCTTTGAGGAGAACCCATAGCTACACCGTCTGTCTGTTCGTAGTACTTTCCGTTAAACGCGAAGAAGGAGACGTTAAGACATAGTGAAATAATTAAATTATATTATTACTGTTGTAAATATTATCCGGCAACTTTATGGTTTCCTGTAAGGGAACTTTGGCAAATAGATAACATCGAAACTAACAGTCAAATTCGGATATAGTGAATATCTGCGGACTTGCATATTTCGTTTATTATATCCAAGGTTCACTAAATCCGAAGTGTCTACTAATCAGGTAGAAATGACAAATGCTGTTATGGTGTGATTGCGTAGCCTTGGAATTTCCCGGGTCACTTAATGGAAACTGGGAGGGGTTGATGGAGTTTGAAAGCCATCGGAATCTTACCTTCATTTATCTTCTTGACATAATGCCCGTCCCCTTTTAATAAAAGAAGGCAATTTCATTTTCCGTTGTTTCGATGTCATCCGTCATAATGGAAATGTTTCTGAGAACAAAAGGCAACCCTTTGTCGGTGGAGGATGCGAAATAACAGTACAATAGTGAGCCTGAGAACAGAATGTAGGTTTGGTTGGAGGTTTCGTACGTGCTAGCACAGAAGCTGGGTGAATTGGGAGAACAAGAAGTAATTGCTATGTGGGAAACGAAATTCAATTGGAACAAATTTTTAAATGTACGTTATCAACTTTATTCCACGCAACAGAAAATCTTACAAGAAGAAATACGAGTATATACACAGAATGTAACGAAAATAGTGGGCAAAACTTCAGATATGGATTACCCATATGTAGAGAAGGATCCGGAGATTCCTGGTTGTCGCGTTATATCGGCCATAAGGAGGATCATTGTGCACTACAGAAGTTGGGTATTAGTTGATTAATGTTTCAGTCTGTGTACATTTGTTTATAAGAACTGTTTAAAATATCCACCTCCTGCCTGAATATTCAATATTTTCGTCACACCTGTATATATATATATATATATATATATATATATATACACACAAGAGTATATTATATATGTATTACACGAGTATAAGCCACAGGCGTAGTTCAATCGGTTAAGGCGCTTGTCTGCAAATCTGATGTTTCCCTAGGGAGCGGGTTCGATCCCCAGTTGGGCTCATTACCTGGTTGGGTTTTTCCGAGGTTTTCCCCAACCGTAAGGTGAATGCCAGGTAATCTATGGGGAATCCTCGGCCTCATCTCGCTATCACCAATCTCGTCGACGCTAAATAACTTAGTAGTTGATACAGCGTCGTTAAATAACCAAATAAAAAACTACATGAGTATATTATATATATATTTTTTTTCTTTTGAAGAGACAAAATGCGTCACAATTGCTGGCAAAAAACATACAGCATTAGTTATAAATAAAAATGCATAATATGATTTCGAAATATCTATAATAAAAAACTGTAACATTTAAATTCAAATAAAAAATAAATGAAATATGGAGAATGCTCTATTTAAATTACTATCATATTTATTTGGAGAGTCCACTGCAAGAATGATGGATGTCATTTGGAATACATTTTGCAGGAGAAGCAATTGAAAGTTTGAAATGCTTAGCGCTCAAAGCTTAACTGTGAGTTTCCGATCATTACTGGACAATGACTATCAGTGTTAATGCCATATAACTCTCTATGTACATTCTATATGTCTTAAACTATGCATTGACAGTCTTGGTTCATTTTCGACAAGAAAGTGACATCCATCATTCTTGCAGTGGACTCTTCATTTACTGATATACGTATTTTAATTATCATATGATTTGGTGATATTTAATTTTAATTCATTTTATTCTCAGTTTACTCTTATTAACTTTCATCCTGACTTCTTAATAATATTAAATTCTTACTAAATATAATACTGGAGTTACTTTCATTTCAAGTATAAAATTACCTTCCTTCCTTGGAAATGATGTTTTGTTCAATTTCCCTCCTCCCCGAACACGAATTTTACTCGTACGAGGGTTAGGTTTATATTAAATAGAACATATATCTACACTGTAACAGAAGAAGAAGAAGAAGAAGAAGAAGAAGAAGAAGAAGAAGAAGAAGAAGAAGAAGAAGTTCAGCTCAGTTCGGGATTAATGTAGCTAACTAATAATTAAATTAAATAACACAAGGTACTCCATCTGTATATTTCGTTTCATAGACTCTCTCTCTCTGAACGGTAGATGGCAGCAATCATCTTATATCCTTGTTAAGCACATTTTAAACTACCTTACTTATTCTAAATGGTGATATACATTGGCGTTTTATATTACAATACTATTCTTCTACATTTCAAATCTATCTTCATTCTTTAATTCCTGTGTTTCGAATATTCGGATAATTATTTATTCTCTGGGGCCCTCAAGTGGTCTTCATTCCTTTACGTATATAGGTAGAAATATCCTATAGTAGTTGATACAGCGTCGTTAAATAACCAACTAAAATAAAAAATATCCTATATGTGTGCATAATAAAATATATAATATTCAAAACTATTCTTTATGGCCCTCAAGTGGTCTTCATTCTTTTACGTATATCGGTAGAAATATCCTATATGTGTGCATAATGAAAGATATAATATTCCAAAGAGAAGCAAGACACTTGAAATGCAATGATGAGATGATAAATAAGGAACCCCCATTTGAAGTAGACGAAATAGAGTTATTGCTACAGGAAGGAACAACAGAGCCCCAGGTCCAGATGGGATATGTAATGAACACCTGAAAATGGCAGCACCTATTCTGACGGAAACATGGACAGCCCTGCTAAACAAATGCCTGGAAGAAGCAGAAATCCCGGAAGAATGGAGAAAATCCAAGCTGAAACTTTTAAATAAGGGGAAAGGGGTATCAACAATCCTGATTCATACAGAGGGATTGCACTTGAGTCCGCAGGACTTAAAGTTCTTACCAGAGCCATTGCCAACAGAGTAATCAGACGGATAGAACCACTTCTCCCAGAAGAACAATTCGGCTTTAGACCAAAGAGATCGACCCTGATGGCTGTGAGCAATCTTCTGCAGGAAATACAGAATGCAATTACAGCAGATGAAGTTTATCGATTATCAGAAGGCTTTCGACTCAGTGAATCGACAACTACTTGTGACAAAACTAGAGGATATGCTTGGACGATCAACCCTAACAAGACTCATTGCAAATATAATGGCAGAAAATTACATTCAGATAAACGATAGTGTGGGCGAATCAAACTGGATCAGTCAAAAAAACGGCGTATTGCAGGGCGATCCTATGAGTCCAATACTGTTTAATATACTAACGCAAGACGTGGGAATGGCAATAAAAGCAAACACCAAAGCGAGTATATACATATACGCTGATGACATGGCACTAGCGTCAGAGAATGTTGAGGACCTCCAGAAAGCCACGGACATACTAGGGAAGTGGGCGGCAGAAAATGAAATGAAGATAAATGAAGATAAGACCGATCTTGTAGTATTTAGAAGGGGAGGAAGAGTTACGGAGAGAGAGAGAGAGAGAGAGAGAGAGAGAGAGAGAATAATGTGTAATGGGAAAATAGTCAACCGAAAGAGTACTTTCAAATATTTGGGAGTAACAATACAAACAACAGGGACGACATTCGCTGAGCACTTAAAAGAGAAACAAACAGCCGCAATAAGGAGCATCAACAGTATTGGAAATCTCTCAGATATGTCCATGAGCTCAGCGATGAAACTTTTTGAAGCTAAAATCTGGCCTACCTGCACATACGGTCTGGAAATGATGTGGGAATATCTAAGCGAAAAACAAATAAGAGATCTGGAAAGTATTAAATCAAGATAATTGAAGAGGGCATTCGGACTCTCCAACTATACCATTGTCAAGGTACGCATACGAGTGAGCACGGGAAACTTTCTTTCTGGAAGACGTAAGACTGAGGATGCTGCTACCAGCCACGGAGAGCTACAAGAAAATAGTGGAAGAAAGAAGACAGAAACGGAAGGAGATCACAGAGGATTTATACACAACGAATGCAATGATACAGCGAGACTGGACAAATGCCGGCTACGACACAAGATGGCTAATCACAAGGCTAGCGACGCACGGATACCATCACAGAGTGTGTGCAACCAAGAGATACCGCAAGCGAAATGTGTATCTATGAACTGTGCGGGGTCCAATGCGGGAGATATCACATTCTCGAGTGTAGAAAGCGTGTGAAATCTATTAGGGAAACAATACAGGAGATAGTATAACCGTAGCTATGCACAGTGTGCGCAATCCCAAACTAATAATAGAGAATAGATGGGAAAAGTTGTTTTTTTCTCGTAACAGTTCCACGAAAATACTAGGTTCCAAATAACAGTTCCAAAATAACAGTACCACCATATATTATATAGCCAAGCCGAAGTTCGCTCCACAGCACCGGATCGAATCCCTCTCCTCCAGTGTTTTTCCCTTTGTGGCCTGACTCCATGTTGTTACCATAACAGATAAATTCTGTAGGATCAGAAATTAATTTTTACATTATATATATTAATTTGGAAACTGCACCAGGAATGAACGAAACTCCTCCAGAGTCAAGTCCCTAAATTCAGTTCTGTCACTCTGTGAAGCGTGTGGCACAATTTATTTTTGTTAAAACCCTTTAGTCATAGTAGTTTATGCAAACATTTGGGTAAAAAAGGCAAAAGTATAAGTCGAGGGCCATGAGAAAGTCTAGAAGTCATACTGACAGTATTGACACCACGAAACCAGTTACGTTATATTTATGCACGGCGCCAGTTCAGAATTAAAACATGTAACAGCAAGTATTTTGTATAACAGGTACAGTTCTACTAGTATATAATATAACAGTGGTGTTTTGGAACAGGCCTTTACGTTATTTTATAGTCATAACTCATAATGTAGTTCCATAACATCGAGCATTTTTTGTAACAGCAAGTATTTTGTATAACAGGAATATATTTAATGTAACGGTGGAAGAGCCACGTACTACTAGTACGTAATGTAACAGTGGTATTTAGGAACATGTACGGACGCTAAATGATCACATACTTCCCTGTATGCCATGTGATGCAGTACGATGTCATAATGAGTAGAGATGTGAATTCCTGGAAATAAAATATTTTCTAATGCTAAATTGAATTCGTAGGTCAGGTTTGTTCGAAGCAGGAAATGTAATGTAATTTTAAATTATTTGTAAATTGGTCACGAAATCGAAATGGGTCCCAGTGGTAAAAAGAACCTAACCTATTCTTCCTCTTCTGCTTAGCTGAAGGTCACAGTAGTGTTCAATTTCTCCAAAAATGCGTAAATAAAAGCTATAATCATTTCGGCCGTGCTAAAATTCATATTAATAATGTACCGTCATGAAGAATAATAATCTCATTGTAATGAAATATGAAAATGTACCGTTTTACTTTTTTTAAACAAAAGAACTTCAATAATACAGTCATGTTTCAACAGACTTCAGTTTAATTTCAATAATTGGTAATTAAACTAAAACTGTAAAATATTTGGAAATAAAACATAACCTATATATTTTCATCTCCCTTGATAAAATTCACAATGTAGTTACTATAATACAGGCATTATGTTATTTGATAGAATCCTATACTTAATTAACATCAGTTCCAAGATAATGTGTACATTTTTTAAAGACTATCTTCGTATCTTTACTATTTATCTTTTACTTTAGTTTCCAACATTTATTTCAATACGACGAAAGGATTCCCAATTCTGCTTTCAAACAGTGGCTCCAACTTATATGGGCTCGTGGGATCCGAGCCCACCCAATAATTTATCGTGTTGTGAGATTTATTTAACTTAAGGCTCGTCAAATGTTTGAGCCCACCAACTGATTTCCGAAAGTAGGCGTCACTGCTTTCAATAGTACCAAACATGTTCCGTTCTGTGGAACAGGCGTTGTCATAATGTAGTTCCAAAGTGAAACGAGTATTTTGTAACCGTAAGTATTTCGTACTAGCTCAGAGCAACACTGTTATTTTGGAACATAGTATTCCAAGGTGCTGTTACTTTGTGGAACAGTTCCAAACAAGGAACGGTTCCAAAATAACTGATACGTTATTTTTTCCCCACCTCTAGTGCATAATACCATAGGTACCATAGATAGCTTTCCCATTAAACTAGAGATGAACTTAAACGATATTTTCAAATATCTTGACAACTGTGACTGTGACAATTAAATATCTGTGACTTCTATCTGTGATTTTGTCACACCGATATTTTATATCGATAAGTAAGCACAATATGCACGAATTACACCGATATTTTGTCACACCGATTAAAAATTAACAGGAAATATTGAAGAGCAGTGAAATGTGAATACGATTTCTCTATACACGCCACACATCAGTGATTTATATGGGAAAACCCAGCAAATAAATTATGTACATGTACCATTAACAAATAAATACATACTTAACTGAACAGTAACATGTCGAAAGTTAACCTCATGTACCAAGATGTTATATTGTAGATATTGAATCAGTTGATAATTATTAAATGTAGTTGGGTATGGAGAAACTGAGGTTATGTGATTATTCTAATCGTTTTAAAAATTGATCCTTTTTATTATATATATAATATAACTGATAAATTATTTTAAATCGTGCATTAACATTATAATATTGAGTCATAGAATAAAAATTAACGAAACATAAGTATTCGGAAAAACATTGGAAAATAATTACAAAACAAAACAGTCGTTCAGACAGGATTTTACACAAAATAAAGTACTGGTACGCAATGGTGTTATTAT
The DNA here is from genome assembly GCF_040183065.1 of Periplaneta americana. Classification (NCBI taxonomy): domain Eukaryota; kingdom Metazoa; phylum Arthropoda; class Insecta; order Blattodea; family Blattidae; genus Periplaneta; species Periplaneta americana. The sequence continues at coordinate 84,202,016 of NC_091132.1, read as the reverse complement.
TTAAATCGTGTAATCACTACATCATTTATAGTAAGATGGTGAAACCAGCGCTGAAATAGTTTCGGCGATTTCGGACGTGAAAATCGTTGCATTTATAAGGAATTTTTGTGGAGAGTAGTTGATCGGGTTAAACTAGCGCTGAGGTAGTTTCGGTGATTTCGGAAGTGAAAATCGTTGAATTTGATTTTTTTTGTGGAGATGCAGTTGATCGTATATGCAAGGCATAACAAAGCGTAACCTAAACAAACCTAACCTGTCACAGATTCGTATATGCAAGGTGTATACGCGGAGTAGGAAGAGAACTACCTCAACGCTAGTTTAGTCGTTGATCGTATATGTCTAGGCATAATTAAAGCTTAAACTAACCAAACCTGACTGTCACAGATTCGTATATGCAAGGTATATAAGGGGAGTACGAATGAAACTACCTTTTTCGTCTCGTTTTGTCTCGTTCTGTTTTAACACTGTCATCGGCTTGTGAGAAATGCTTCGAAAGTTCGGAAGAGCATAACCATCAGTGACACAGATTTAATTAACATGATTTACGTTTGATATCTCTCATTTTTAAATGTATGTAATTAATTATTCTGTTCATGTGTAACTGTAGGCCTATTTTAAAAGTATGATATGGCAATGAGAACGATTTGATGCAGCAGTCAGTGTCTGCTAGATGTCAGATCTTTTTGGAATTTATAAAATTGCCAATCTTTGCTAACTACCCCATATTATTATATTTAAAAGTTTAAAATGACTTGCAAGTTGATGATTTTAACAATATCTAGACAAATATCACTAAATATCAAGTTTAGAACATTGATTAAGCCTATTAATTGGGGTGGAATAACACCTCATACGAGTGCCAATGTTAGGAAGCACTGCGCGATATCCTAAGAGTTAATAACCATAAACAACATAATGAACTTATTACAAATAATTTTATTTTAAGTTTAATTACTTTAATTAATACTACCATGCACTGTTCGTGTTAGGGCTATACATTAAAACTGGATCATACATAAATGAGAGAAGTACAGGACGGTAAAGTTATTAAAATAATGTTGTAGGCGCCTCTAACTATTCTGTTTGTAATTAAAAATATAACTGAAAAAAAATATTGTTACTGCGTAAAAATTGAGTGGAAAATACATATAACTTAAGTTCATAAAACATATATACAGACTAACTTGAAAACAAAATGTCAGTCATGATTATATTATTATAATGCCGCTAATAACTTTGCAACAAGTCGTCACTTTGCAAAAAATAATATTGCACAAAATATCACGAAAAGATAATCAAATATCACCGCCCGATTGCTGTTATTGTATCATGCGCATGCGCAAACCCACGACGTAGAGGAGAAAATATCAGTCACAGAGTATTGAATACGGAGCAGATTTCGATAGCGATATTTTGTCACAGATATTTCGCGTCATCAGTCACAGGTTTATCTGTGACAAAATATCGGTTAGTGAAATATCAGCCATTTCTAGTTACTGTTAAAGAGTACAGTAAATAACTACAATTCAAAATGAATCGATTTTAGTAAAAATAACGCATATAGTCCTAGAAGAGTGTAATAACGATGACATTAGCCGATAATATTTTTCGCGGTATATTAATAATTGGCACCATAAACATATTTTCCATCAATGGACGCCTAATAATAATTAATATAAGATTTATTAGGGAATTTGATTCGTACAATTAAATTGCGTTGTCCTACATAGGCTACTGTTTCACGAAGACCGTGTGGATATTATCGATATTATATCTACTTTCGATTGCAGTTCGGTGATAGCGCTACACGTGGTCTTTGCAGACAGCAAAGGACAGGGAAGCTCTTCAGAAATTGAACTGTTTATCTCTCGGAACCATGAGGAACGTTGAAGTGATCACTGGAGCAGTGTAACTCTCTTTGGAACAGTTGGAACACGTTATTTCACGAAACTGTTTCGTACTGAAACAGTTTCAACTAAAGAAATAGTTTCGTGAAATAACTTGTTCCAACTGTTCCAAAGAGAGTTGGAGAGTAGTAAAGTAGTAAACATAATCAGCAAGGTGCTTAGCATAGTAGAGATAAGTAGAGCAGTGTTGCCATATCTACTGATTTAGCAGAAGATTTCTTGTTTTTTTTTCATTGAATCTACTGATTTTTTTGTCAAAAGTCCGAATTTCTCCTACCTTTTTGACATGTTGTAGTCACCTAGTTATATGTTCGGATTTTCAATTTATTACTTTAGTCTACATAATTATGTCACTATGTCTTATTTTTACATCTTATACAGAAGTCAAACTGTTTTCATTTTACATAACATTAAATAATATTGTTGATATATTATGAAACGAAAAACCTAGAAAATTCATGCAATAAGTAGTATTCAGATTATTATTACAGTTATTTCAATACATACAACAAATATTATTATTATTATTATTATTATTATTACTATTATTATTATTTAACTCCATATGTAGATGAAATTATTGGTGTGGTTTTAGGCGTAATAGATCGACTATTGATAAGATTTTTTGTATTCGACAAATATTGGAGAAAAAATGGGAGAATAAGAAGTACAGTACAGCAATTATTAATAGATTTCAAAAAGACATATGACTCGGTTAAGAGAGAAGTATTATATAATAATCTTATTGAATTTGATATTCCCAAGAAACTAGTTCGATTAATTAAAATGTGTCTTAGTGAAACTTACAGCAGAGTTCGTATAGGCCAGTTTCTATCTGATGCTTTTCCAAAGCGGTTCCCAAACTTTTTCAGCCCTTTTTGAAGCAAAAGTGTCTCGTGGAACCCCAAGAAATGTTTACTTTATATATATATATATATATATATATATATATATATATTAATAAAAGAAACAATGGTACAGAATATAGTATTATTTAAATCTACAAAATGATATAACAAGTACGTAGTTAAGATATTAAAAAATGTTACAATGTTACATGTACACCCGAAGTTAATGTGAAGAATGTGCCTGTTTCTTGCGGCAGAGTTTGTCAATGTCCGGTGTCATAGAAGTCAGCTGAAGACAGAGGTACATAGTACCAAAAGACAGTAAGAGAAATTTAGCTTTTGAATTTAATATTAAAAGATCCTTCCCTAACTTAGCCCAAAATTTGGGAAATAGTTTGCTTTTAAATGATGCCTGAGAGTGGCTGTCCGAAACCATGTCTATAAGGAGCTCATATCTGAAGCAGTGAGGGCTGCTGGTTTTGACACCACAGGAAATTGATCTACAATCCACTCATATTTTTTTTAGAATCGATTCCTGAGTATCTCTTGGAAAGTACGAATTCATATTTTGAAGCAAATTGTCAAGGTGTTCTTTTATTATTGCTGTGAATGAGACATTCATTGTTATGTTATTTTCTTCTATAAAGTTTGAAGTCTATGAGAAACTTCAGATCCTTATTGTCGACGCTTTCTATGTAGAACGCTATCTTTTTCTCCAGCGCGACAATTTTGTCATCAGCATCGAATACAGTCTTCCGTTTGCCTTGTATGAAAAATGTCTGCCAAGTAACATAATTTGTACAACCATTCCTGATCATTCAAATCTGATAGCAAACTGTTTTGGTAATTCAAAAGAGAAGAAACTTCCGTTCGAAGTTCAAGTAAACGGGACAACGCTTTATCACGCTACAACCATCGCACTTCTGTGTGTAATATTACTAACATTAACTTGTGTAAACTACCCACATCTTCACACAGAATACTGAGTAGCCTTCACTGCGAAGGACGTGCCTTAACAAAGTTGATCATTTTGACGGCGTTGTCTAGTACCTGCTTTAATAACGTTGGCATTTTTCGTTGCGAGGGCGTGTCGGTGTAGTACACAATGACTACTTGTGCAATTTTTTTAAGTTTCTTGATCCTTGTAACAGCGCCACCAATAGGACTTACCATGGCCTTTGCGCCATCTGTGCACACCTCAATGCAATAATGTCCCACGGTATCGAGTTCTAAACGAAGAAGAAAAAATTTCAGTACTGCTTGTAGAGGATGGCAATGGCTTGCAGAACAAAATATTTCATGAAAGAACCTGAAAATTCATACCGCACAAACGTCATTAACACAGTTAGTTCGGTAACGCCAGTGGATTTGTCAAGTTGTAGCGAAAATTTTGTTTAACTGATATGGGAAATCATGATATTTTTACATTTTTTCATAGATTCTGGATTCAATTATGCAGAGTGTTATTTGATAAGGGCAAACTGGAAATCAAATTTGCAGTTTTCTCGTCCACCATGCACTTCACTACCTTCGCTAATAGTGGTATCATAAGAGTTTCAGCAAGGGTGAGGTTTACCAGCAAGAATCTGGTCATGACTAACCAAGTACGATGTTTTCAGTGCTTTCTCGTTGTTTGCTTTTACATGAAATAAAATTTTGTCTGAGCTGCATGGAGTTCGTCACTTTTTCTTTCGAAGTAGTCTGCAGTTTTATTTGTGAATTTTTGAATTGAGAAATGTCGTCTAAGCTGCAGGGAACATAGAACTATTGGGAAAAACTTTGTTATATATCACGCACTGTGGACGTCCATCAGCAAACTCAGTGAATCCCATGTTCAAATATAAATCACAATATTTTCGTTTGTTAATCTCTTTCAATACCTCTACACTAGGTATCGTAGACTCTGAGACAGGATCATGTTCAGCATATTCCGAACTCAATTCCCAGGAATACGCACTATCTTCTTTGAAAGTAAGATTATAGCTGTTGTTATCCCCCTTTGACTGAGTACTGGTTGATGGCTAATGACTCTTGGATCTTAAGGAGCTCGTATATATATATATATATATATATATATATATATATATATATATATATATACACACACACACACACACACACACACACACGGCAACGTAACAGTCAATAGATTGTAGATTCCAAGTACCACAAATAATTAACAAACGCTCCCTGCCCGGTACGCATAAAATAAAATACATTTCGAGAATCATTGAGTATTTGGCAAGCAAGAAAGATCGAGACAGTTCCAGTGACGAGTAGATCTATTATTGCTGCTTCCATGTAGGAAGAAGAACGCAAACTACTTTCTCAGAAAGTACTTTTCGCTTAATGGAAGTAGTTTTCGTTTTTTCCGCTAGATACTAGATGGAAGCAGCAATTTTGTCATCTTCATAACTTCCGCGGACGGAGCCCCTGAGAATCATTCGCGGAGCCCTAATGGCTCCGCGGAGCACACTTTGGGAACCGCTGGATTAGGGAAAACACGGAAATTTTACTTGAAATAAGCAAAGCGATAGGTTTGGAAGTATATCCCGAAAAGACAAAGTATATGATTATGTCTCGTGACTAGAATATTCTACGAAATGAAACAATAAAAATTGGAGATTTATCCTTCGAAGAGGTGGAAAAATTCTAATATCTTGGAGCAACAGTAACAAATATAAATGACACTCGGGAGGAAATTAAACGCAGAATAAATATGGGAAATGCCTGCTATTATTCGGTTGAGAAGCTTTTGTCATCTAGTCTGCTCTCAAAAAATCTGAAAATTAGAATTTATAAAACAGTTATAATTATTACCGGTTGTTCTGTATGGTTGTGAAACTTGGACTCTCACTTTGAAAGAGGAAAAGAGATTAAGGGTATTTGAAAATAAGGTTCTTAGGAAAATATTTGGGGCTAAGAGGGATGAAGTTACAGGAGAATGGAGAAGCTTACACAGCGCAGAACTCCACGCATTGTATTCTACATGTGACATAATTAGGAACATTAAATCCAGACGTTTGAGATGGGCAGGATATGTAGCACATATGGGCGAATCCAGAAATGCATATAGAGTATTAGTTGGGAGGCCGGAGTGAATAAGACCTTTGGGGGGGCCGAAACGTAGATGGGAGGATAATATTAAAATGGATTTGAGGGAGGTGGGATATGATGGTAGGCACTGGATTAATCTTGCTCAGGATAGGGACCGATGGCAAGCTTATGTGAGAGCGGCAATGAACCTCTGGGTTCCTTAAAAGCCATAAGTAAGTATGTATTAATAATAATAATAATATTATTATTATTATTATTATTATTATTATTATTTCTTCGGATATAACTACTTGGCTTGATTTGCCTTTGAAAGTATGTCGGCAAACTTCCGTTCGCGAAGCAGTTTATTTGAGACAAGACGCATGGGACAGAACGCAGCTGCTCTCTGAAGCGCTTTCGCTTTCCACCAATGTTTAGAAACATTAACTGATTCTCTCGACGCTCGATACAGCAGAGTATAGCTATACACAGCGTCAAACCTTGGTGAAACTGAAACAGTTACTGTATCGAAACATTCAAATCCGAGTGTTTCGAATCACAGAACATATCAGTGTGTCGACACACTGTTTCGAAACATTCACTCAGTAGCCAACACTAGAGTTCCAACTGTTTCAACTTCATATCTGCTTCAGGAAAATGTTTCAAAGCCCTTTAATCGTCTTTAAATCAGCTGTTCAGTGTATTATGACGACGAAAGACGAAAGCCATTTTTCGTAGGTTACTGTTAAAGAGTACAGTAAATAACTACAATTTAAAATTAATCGATTTTAATAAAAATAACGCATATAACCCTAGGGTCCGGTTTCTTCAACTTTTGTTAAAATGCACCTAACATAGCGTTAGTTAACTATAAGTTAAAAGTATGAATCGCTGTTAAAAATATTGCGTTTCTTCAACTTTACATTTCACATTTTAACATTCTGTTTGTTAACTCTCTGTTAGGACCAGAGATTGTAGAGTTTAACCATATCCTATAACCAAGTATAGGCTCAATTCTGTTTTCTGAACTCTGACAATTGCGATTCTCGCTTGTTTCCGTTGTTTGATTCAGAGAGGATAGAAGTCTTTCTATTCTCTCAGGTTTGATTTCTCTTCTTTCCATCATCTGTATCACAGTAGCGTGGAGCGGTTTATTGGTATTGCTGTTGTGAAATGGAAAACACTGGAACAAAAAGAAATCGTGGAACAATTTCTCTTCGTTCGCGAGAAGCCTTCTGCTGGAAATTATTTCGCAGTATAAACCAATTAATGAGAATAAACAAACAAACGGATCTAAGTTAAAAGCGAAAAGTGAGGCTTGGCAGAAAATAGCCTGTACCTTTGTATGAACTTCTGGTCTGTCAAATCACAGAAATCATCTTCTCTGTTTATGTATTCATGGATAGCATTCTCTATATAATCAAGATATAAAAGTTCGGCATCTAATGCATCAGCCATAATGAATACTTCTATGCTAACAGAGTATTAAATTATTTAACTAAATGAAATTGGGCAGTTAAATTAACATAGGTTTTAACAGCCTGTTAGTACTAACAGTAGTTGAAGAAATGCTTCAGCTGTTAAGTTTACAGTTAAAATGAAATAACACAATGTTATAATTTAACAAAGGTTGAAAAAACCGGGCCTAGGAGATTTTAATAACGATAAGACATTAGCTGATAATATTTGATTGAGTGTAAGAAGCACGATATTAAAATGTGAAGCAGAAAGAAAGATGCATGAATAAAAAAAGACACGAAAAAGTCAAAGCAAATGTTATGTTTTGTTTAACGACGCTCGAAACTGCAGAGGTTATATCAGCGTCGCTGGATGTGCCGGAATTTTGTTCCCCAATAGTTCTTTTACATGCCAGTAAATCTACTGACATGAGCCTGTCGCATTTAAGCACACTTAAATGCCATCAAGCTGGCCCGGGATCGAACCCACAACCTTGGGCATAGAACACCAGCGCTATACCAACTCGCCAACCACGTCGACGTCAAAGCAAAGAAAGTGAAAGTTAAGTGAAATTGAGATATAAATTAGACTGGTGTGGGGGGGGGATGAAACAAGAATTTCTTCTAAATTCTACTATTTCTTAAATAAAAACAAATGTATATGCAATGTAATTGGCTTACAAATGATATTGATTTTTTTACTTGGTTATTTAACTACTGGATTGCACTTTAATAATTCCAAATAATAAATATAATTCCATCTACCAAAATTTAATATTCAAGCAATTGCTATTAGTAAACAAACATCTCCAATCCGATTAGATAAAGCGGTAATTATACGGGTCTATGTGTAAATAGTATTGCTATAAATAACTGTTTATAGACCTAAGAAAAATGTTATTTTTCTACACCTGTGATACGATATTATGTATTAGGCTACAACGGCTCCATTCGACTGACATGGTATGTGTATGAGGGCAGAGGACTACCGTGCCCAGGGCTGGGCATCGGGGGCGGATCCAGACTCTAAACGGGGACGCTTAATATTCATCCGTCACAGAATCAACGCTGCGCGGTTTTCGGCGGGGAAGAAAGGGGATGAAGAGGAATCATATGGCTCCCCGTGAGAGAGTAGAATCCGCTCTTGCTGCCCAGCCCTGAGTCCTTGCCAGTTGCTTTGTAAACACATTCTATCCTGTAAGCACATAACTTCTTCAACTTCTAACTCTACCAAAAGTAGGAGAACCTGTTGAATATACGATGGGCCTAAGTGGTGTCCCTTCTTTGTGAATTTTTGGCAGTCCATATAGCCTAGGAGGAATGGATTCATGAGGTATAATTTTCTTAGTAGCGTCGTCTGATACCTTGGACTGTTTTACGAGAGAGATCTTTTTCTATCTACTTTCTTGGTAGGGTCTTTGTCTAATTGTTTGTATAAATGTGGTCTGCTAAAAGATAATATACTTTTTCGACATAAGAGTTGGTGTTAAGAATAATCGCAGCACTAACTCTGTCTGCCGGAAGGATTGTGATGTCTTCATTCTTTCTTAAGGATAGAAGTGCAAGTTTCTGTGAAATAGTTAAATTGGGTTTTAGTGGTTTGGAAGTTTTCAAAATTATCATATGATTTGGTGATATTCAATTTTAAACGGTCAGATAATTAAAATACGTATATCAATAAGGAAATATGATATTAATTTAAATAGCGCATTCTACATATTTCTTTTATTTTTAATTTGAATTTAAATGTTACAATTTTTTATTATAGATACTTCTAAATCATATTATAAATTTTTATTCATAACTAAGGCTGTATTTTTTGCCAGCAATTGTGACGCATTTTGTCTCTTCAAAAAAAAAAAAAAAACATACTCTTGTAGCTGGTTTTTTTAGTTGGTTATTTAACTAAGTTATAGTGTTATATGCGTTATTTTTACTAAAATCGATTCATTTTGAATAATAGTTATGTACAATAACCTACTAAAGGGAATACTTGAAAAAAAAAATGGTAGATAATATTATGCACACTATTGTTGTTTATTGGCTTTGAGCCAGAGGCCGTTTTAGGGTCTTATACACGCAGGATGCCCTCTCCAGTAGAGATGGCCGATATTTCACAAACCGATATTTTGTCACAGGTATTTTTTTGTCACAGATAAACCTGTGACTGATGACGCGAAATATCTGTGACAAAATATCGCTATCGAAATCTGCTCCGTATTCAGTACTCTGTGACTGTTGCAACGTCTGCAACTGATATTTTCTCCTCTACGTCGTGGGTTTGCGCTTTGCGCATGATACAATAACAGCAATCGGGCGGTGGTATTTGATTATTTTTTCGTGATATTTTGTTCAATATTTTTTTCAAAGTGATGATGTGTTGCAAAGTTATTAGCGGCATTATAATAATATAATCATGAATCTGACATTTTGTTTTCATATTAAGTCTGAATATATGTTTTATAAATATTTTATATATTCCCCCGAGATCTTCACATTTACATATTACTGTGAATATATATTAATGTATAAGTATTTTCCACTCAATTTTTACGCAGTAACAATATTTTTTTTTTTAGTTATACTATTAATTACAAACAGAATAGTTACAGGAGCCTACATTATTTTAATAACTTTACATGTACTTCTCTCATTTATGTATGATCCAGTTTTAATGTATAGCTCTAACACGAACAGTGCAGGGTAGTATTAATTAAAATAATTAAACTTAAAATAAAATTATTTGTAATAAGTTCATTACCGGTATGTTGTTTATGGTTATTAACGCTTATGAAATTGCACAGTGCTTTCTAACATTGGTACTCGTGTGGGGTGTTATTTCACCCAATTAATAGGCCTAATCAATGTTCTAAACTTGATATTTAGTGATATTTATCTAGATATTGTTAAAATCATCAACTTGCAAGTAATTTTCAACTTTTAAATATAATAATATGGGGTAGTTAGCAAAAATTGTCAATTTTATAAATTCCAAAAAGATCTGACATCTAGCAGAAATTGCTCCAACAAATCGTTCTCATTGCCCTTGCACACTTTTAAAATAGACCTACACTTACACATAAATGGGATAATTAATTACATTTGAAAATAAGGGGTATCAAACGTAAATCACGTTAGTTCACTCCGTGTCACTGAACGTTATGCTCTTCCGAACTTTCGAAGCATTTCTCACAAGCCGACAACAGCACCTATAGAATTAAAACCGAACGAGATAAAACTTATTTGGCTAAACTAACCTTGAGGTAGTTTCCTTCGTATTCCCCTTATACACCTTGCATATACGAATCTGTGACAGGTTAGGTTTGGTTAGTTTAGACTTTGTTATGCCTTGGATATACGATCAACTGCATCTCCACAAACAATCAAATTCAACGATTTTCACTTCCGAAATCACCGAAACTACCTCAGCGCTAGTTTAACCTGAGCAACTGTCTCTCCACAAAAAAATTGCTTATAAATGCAATGATTTTCACATCCGAAATTGCCGAAACTACTTCAGCGCTAGTTTCACCATCTTATTATAAATGATATAGTGATTACACGATATACATAATAATAATAATAATAATAATAATAATAATAATAATAATAATAATACCATTGGTTACCAATACTTTATCTTGTGTAAAATCCTGTCTGAACAACTGTCTTGTTCTGTAATTATTTTCTATTGTTTTTCCGAATACTTATGTTTCGTTAATTTTTATTCTGACTCAATATTATAATGTTAATGCACGACTTAAAATAATTTATCGATTATATTATATACAATAAAAAGGATCAATTTTTAAAACGATTAGGATAATCACATAACCTCAATTTCTCCGTACCCAACTACATTAAAAATTATCAACTGATTCCATATCTACAATCAACTACGATATAACCTCTTGGTATATGAGGTTAACTTTTTACATGTTACTGTTCAGTTAGATTAGTATTTATTTGTTAATGGTACATGTACATAATTTATTTGTTGGATTTTCCCATATAAACCACTGAAGTGTGGCGTGTATAGAGAAATCGTATTCACATTGCACTGCTCTTCAATATTTCCTGTTAATTTTTATCGGTGTGACAAAATATCGGTATAATTCATGCATATTGTGCTTACTTAGCGATATAAAATATCGGTGTGACAAAATCACAGATAAAAGTCACAGATATTTAATTGTCACAGTCACAGATACTTGAAAATATCGTTTAAGCTCAACTCTACTCTCCAGCCATTGTACATAAATAATAATAAAATACACTTACATATATGGCACTATTTCTGGAATAAGTGCCAGTAGGTGTGTGAATGCAGTGACTGGTTCCTTTTATTTTGGTGTAGGCCTAATTTGTTAACTTGCGATATTTAAGGAATGGTGAATGGGAAAGAGTTCGGGGTAAAAGATATCAGATCTGGTAGACAATGTTGAGGTATTACATTAAGAGGAAAGCAAGAAATTGGGAAGACAGGGAAATACTGTGAACTTATTTATGGCTGGCAGAGTAACACATCGAAAAATCGAAGAAGAATTGGGAGGAAAATTTAAAAGGTACGCAAAACGCGACCTTGCAAGGGGTTGGGGGCTGTACAAAACTAAATATGTGAGCTCCAAGCCTGTTGGCCACTAGTCTCACTCCGGGTTACGCTGCTCCCCTGAAGGAGCTCTAGAAAATTTTGAAGGGGAAGCCGAAATTGGACGTAACCTCTTAGGTACCACATACGCGAGGGGGGCTGAGATTGATCAATTGATCACGGAACGGGGCGAGGAGGAGTTGGCTGGTGTTTGCCGTCAGGATGGCAAGACGCCGTCATCTGTTGTTCGATGACAAAGCAGGTGAAGGCCGTCGGAAGAAGCGCCGTGAAATCTAAGCTGCAATTTGAGATATCCCTGTCCTTTCAATTTGCGACTTATTGAGTGACCTCATATGTTTAATAGACTATTAATATTATCTGAACTAGGGCATACATAATTTATAATAAAGGTGGAATATATATGGGGAAGGGCATATAGGTCCGTGGCCCATTTCTTATAGGGCTCATCCCGGAGTAACACATTTATAGGATATTTCTACCTATATACGTAAAGGAATGAAGACACTTGAGGGCCCCAGAGGATAAAAAATTATCCGAATAGTCGAAACACAAGAATTAAAGAATGAAGATAGATTTGAAATGTAGAAGGATAGTATTGTGAAATAAAACGCCAATGTATATCAGCATTTAGAATAAGTAAGGTAGATTAAATCAGTTTAAAATGTGTATAACAAGGATATAAGACGATTACTGCCATCTACCGTTCAGAGAGAGAGAGAGTCTATGAAACAAAAGACAGATGGAGTACCTTGTGTTAAAGAAATTTTATTAGTTAGCTACATTAATCCCGAACATACAATAACATCTATGTACGCAGATGACATCATAATTTACTGCACCAAATCTCATCCAAACGAAGCTAATGCCGCCATTCAAAGACATGTGAGTTTCATTGAACGATGGTTCCTGTGTTGGAGAATACAAATCAACCCTGACAAGTGCGAATCCATAATTTTCACAAAGTGCACCAAAAAACCTGATAATAAACTTAAATTATATGGTCAGTTTCTACAATATGTTGATCAAGTTAAATATTTAGGAGTCATTCTTGACAACCGTTTACTCTGGACACAACATATCAAATCCACTACTACTAAAGCTACTGCTCGAACCTTTCAAATCTATTCGTTACTAGAGATGGGTAAAAAATAACACAACAGTTATTTTGGAACTGTTCCGGTCTCGGAACTGTTGCAAAAATGAACAGTAGGTCGGAACCTCCTGTTCCGAAATAACAGTGTTCCGACTCCGAGCTGCTCACTTGCCAACTGTTGCGGGCTCGCAGTACCGCGTGGCACAAGGTATGTTCCGACTCCCTCGGAACTGTTGCAAAAATGAACAGTAGGTCGGAACCTCCTGTTCCGAAATAACAGTGTTCCGACTCCGAGCTGCTCACTTGCCCAGCTGTTGCGGGCTCGCAGTACCGCGTTGCACAAGGTATGTTCCGACTCCCTCGGAACTGTTGCAAAAATGAACAGTAGGTCGGAACCTCCTGTTCCGAAATAACAGTGTTCCGACTCCGAGCTGCTCACTTGCCAACTGTTGCGGGCTCGCAGTACCGCGTGGCACAAGGTATGTTCCGACTCCCTCGGAACTGTTGCAAAAATGAACAGTAGGTCGGAACCTCCTGTTCCGAAATAACAGTGTTCCGACTCCGAGCTGCTCACTTGCCCAGCTGTTGCGGACTCGCAGTACCGCGTTGCACAAGGTATGTTCCGACTCCGAGATAACAGTCGGAACGTCGGAGCTTGTTCCGATGAACCAACGACAGCTGCAGTTACACTGTACTTGAAACTCTCACGTGGTTGGAGGGGGGCGCATGGACATTGAAATCCTTGCGGTGGCGCGAACTTTAATATCAACATTTGTAAGTTATAGTAGTATTCAATAATCTGTAATATTGATTCCCGCTTTATGGTTTATTTCACCATTAGTTGACTAATTCTGTTTTATAAACATTCTACAAAGTCATAAAGTACGCATACTATTATTAATTCATTGATCAGCTGATTCTATACAAAGGTTAAAGTCGTAAATGGTAATGAGTGGTTTAGTTACAATGTCTGTATGTCGTTTGTTGAGGTTAAGTCTGACAAGCACAAGTTTTTGTGCTATCTTCTCTGTTATCAAAGAACGACAAAAATGTTGTAGCATTATTTGTTGGAAACTACCCATATAAGTACTGATTTGGAGAGCGAGGTTTAATGCGAAGTTTAAATTACACTTTGGTAAAGATGCGATTCCAACATTTTACTAACCCACTGCGGGGTTTCCAGGTTTCAGTACTGCCAATATATATCCTTTTTATTTATGAAATTATAACTGTGCATTAAGAAAAGTAAAAATAAAAATTAATGATTTGTTTTTTTATTATGTAATAGAGAGAACAGAAATTACATACAATATGTTTTAAATGTTATGTTTTAGTTGGCTACCATGTCTTTATAACTTTATGTACGAAAACAAAGTGTTGTATTCTGTCCTTGTAGTCAACAGCTGTGTAATTACTAACATTAAGCTTTTGAGTTCTGTCCGCATGCACAGCAATTTTCCAAAATCGATTCGAATGTGCATTGCAGTGCCATCTATAGATAAGAATGTGTACTATGTCATGCCTATGAGTGCTCCAGTGTGAGCTGCATGGTGTTATTTGTCTATGGTGAAGAGGGAGGGTACTGTACCGTTCGTTTGAACGACTCAACGACTCCGACTCATCACCACTGGTGACTGTTATTTCGGAACTGTTATTTGGAACATAGTATTTTTTCGGAACCGGAACCGTCGGAACTGTTCCGGGAAAAGAACAACTTCGCCCATCACTATTCGTTACTAAGATCTCCAGTGCTCAGTTTAAAACAGAAAACAAATCTTTATCGACAATTAATTCTTCCTATTCTGACTTATGCTTCTCCTGCCTGGTTCTATGCACCTCGGGCTACCCTCAAGCCACTACAAACAGCGCAAAACAGAGCTCTCCGCATCATCCATGCCTGCGACTGGTTTACCAGCAATACAGAAATCCATGAAGATCTACAGGTTGCAGGTTGACTACTG